>NC_058134.1:41040610-41050715 GCF_016433145.1 Gracilinanus agilis
TCTCTCTCTCTCTCTCTCTCTCTCTCTCTCTCTCTCTCTCTCTCTCTCTCTCTNTCTCTCTCTCTCTCTCTCTCTCTCTCTCTCTCTCTCTCTCTCTCTCTCTCTCTCTCTGTTTCTTTCTCTCTCTCTCCCTCCCTCTGCTCTCCCTCTCTCCCTCTCCCTGTCTCTTTCTCTCCTTCTATATCTCTCCTTCCCTCTCTCTTCCTCCCTTCTTTTTTCTTCTTCTTCTTCTCACTCTCTCTCTGTCTCTGTCTCTCTCTGTCTCTCTCTCTCTGTCTCTGTCTGACTCTATCTGTCTCTGTCTCTCTGTCTCTGTCTCTGTCTCTCTCATAACCTAAGAAGGAGGAGGGAGGGGAGAGCTCATATGAGTTTGAGTTTCAAGTTTCTCCAGGATCCTCCTAGACCCTGTACTGGTGTGCCTCACCTCCTCAAAGCAAACAAATAGAAGATGGAGTATTTGTTTTGGAAATAGTGGCCTGGGATTCGAACTCAGTGTGATCTCTGGAATTCCGGGCAAGAAATATCACTTTCCTAGTCCTCAATTTTTTCATTTGTAAACTGAAAGTGTCAGAATAGAGGACCTCCAAGGAACTTGCTATCTCAGCATCTTACAATCCTACTATGCTCCCATCAGATTTTCTAAATTGACCTCTACCTTGGCATAGCCAGACTACTGGGAACTGTATAACAACAAATAAATAGTAGCAGCATCAACAAACGCCAATCATGTAGCGTAATATAGTTTATAGAGCCTTTGTATACAATTTTACATACTTCATTCAAACTTCACAACAATCTTGTGAGGCAAGGACTATAGGCATTATTATCTCCATTTTACAGGTTAAAAAACTGAGCTTCAGTGGGACTAAGTGACGTAGCTATAATCATAGTTGTTAAATGTTCAATTTAGTCTTCAAACTAACAGGTCTTCCTGATTCTAAGCAAACACAGTATGATGACAAGTCCAGCCATGATCCAAGAATATTGTCACAATGGTTGTTAATAACTAGATTGGGAATTTATATCTTCTCCCAAGATGTAGTAGTGGGGAGAGATTTCAAAGCCAAAGGATGCTACTCCTTGAAAAAAACATATTAAACTAAGCTATAAAAAAAAATGAAGTTGTGACAAGCCGAACTGGAAACTGTTATGACAAATAACAAGAAAACTGAGGTGATGTAAATCAGAGATAGTTGCTCACAGAGGAGCAGGGGAGAAATTAGTTTGATTTATATAACATCTGTTGTTTTAGTAGGTCTCCACAAGTCAGCTAAGTCAGGATTTCTATCCAGGTCAAAAATATGGGAGATAACTAGATAACTTTAAAGAGACAGAAATGAAAAAAAACTCTAATACTCAAGACCCAACAGTTAAGGCTACAAATTAAAGTAGAAATTGGATGTGATGAGCTAGGAAATTCTAACCCAAATCTATTGTTTCATGGATAATTTCTCTGGAATTAACTAAGAGATGTTGTCTCAACTCAGCCAGCCAGTACTCAGAAAGCTTACTCTAGAAGGATTTCTTTCAGCACTCTCCCATCAATATTCATGCTGTCCACTTCCTAGGAAGAAAGGAAAATTTGTACTAAGATATTTACTGGAAAGAAATTACTTATTGAGACCACCTGAAAAACTGAAGGGTAAAGGCATTTGGGTGCAAAGGATCTTGGAGTCAAGGACAGCAAAGTAATTCAGTAGATAAAAAGCCAGGCCTAGGGACAGAAGGTCTAGGCTTCAAATATGGTCACAGACCCTTTTAGCTGTATCACCCTGGGCAAGTCACTTAACCCTAATTGCCTAGCTCTTACTACTCTTCTGCCTTGAAACCAATATTTAGTATTGATTTTAAGACAGAAGGTAAGGATTATAAAAAATTCCTTTTTAAAAACCTTGGAGTCATCATGCCCATCCATCCTTATTATTTTGAAAATATCCTTACTGGGCAGAAAAGCATTTCTTCTTAGTTGAAAGACTCTGGGGAAGAGGTACCACTACTTCATTTAGGAATACAGGGTACAACATTCTGGGATTTGCCCAGTCTTCAAAAGAATGCACCAACACTTCCTGACTGATGAATACTTCTCTGGTTGTCAAATATTTCCCTCAGGGGCTGATCCCTGGCAAGTAGCATCCAATAAAGTCCTAAAAGAAGGGTATATATGTCAAACATACCCCATACATATACATTTTAGACATAAATAGGAATGTATGTACATGAGTGGGTAGATATGTATCTGTCAATATCTATATCTACATATCATCCATTAATCCACAAATTACACATACCCAAAGCTACCTGCCCAGAAAACCTTCAGCTACCTATCTGTGGATGGCCAACATTTCTCTGCACAATTTCAGGCTGGTTTCCAGGGTCAGAGGCTCATAGCCTTGAAGCTTGCTCTAAAGAACCTTAAAAGCTAACTAGTCCAATCCCCTCATTTTGCAAACTCAGACTGAGCACATTCAGGGATTTACCCAAGTTATTGAAGCAGGGAGCATTGATGGCAGTATCCAAAATAGGTCCTTTGATCATGTTTTCCACCATAATACTGATAGAAGAGTTGTTGAGGTCTCTGACTCCAGAGGCAGAGGCCCAGGGTTCCAATGCCAGCCCTCCTACTTATTAGTAGCATGACCATGGTTAAATCACTTACTCTTTCTGAACCTCAGTTCCGTTATTTATAAAATGAAAGATTTGGACTACATGATCTTGGAAGAATCTTCCAGGTCCAAAATGCTCTCACTGTGTTTGGTTTCTGACATAGATAGGCCAGGTTTCTAAATAAGAACTATATTGGATTTTTATTTATTTTTTTATTATTTTAACCTTTAACTTCTGTGTATTGGCTCCTAGGTGGAAGAGTGGTAAGGGTGGGCAATGGGGGTCAAGTGACTTGCCCAGGGTCACACAGCTGGGAAGTGTCTGAGGCAGGATTTGAACCTAGGACCTCCCATTTCTAGGTCTGACTCTCAATCCACTGAGCTACCCAGCTGCCCCCTACATTGGATTTTAAAAATAGGAAATCAAGTTCAAACCAAATTTGAGGACCTGGCTCCCTACCTACAAACTACTAGTTACAATTTCCTGTGAGATACCTCAGAGTGAGGCCTGAATAAGCAAAGAAGGATGTGAGAACTGGCTTGGGATGACTAACTGGAGGAAAATGTAATGACTACACATAATTCCATAAATGTCACCAATGACCCACCCAGCACAAGAGCAGACTTTCCAGGGCTGGGCTGGATTTCCACATCCTTCCAGTGGAGCTGAGCTTTTGCTGATAAAGCCAGCCAGCCCTGCAAAGCCTACCCAGCAAAAGACAAGGTTTGCCCACACTTCCTCTTCTCTTTCTTCTATTGTCAGGGAAGCTGGGCCAGAAGGGGCTAATGCACTTGTATCTTTCCACATACATTTCTCTATCTAGCCAACCAGCTGATTAATGCTACTTGAATGATACAAAGAATTGAACAGGGAAACAAGAAAAGTCTGCAAACTGATAAAGAGACAATGACTTTTATTTCTTGTTCATAAAACACTAATTTTAATTCCACATTTTAGAAAGATAAGATTCCAATAAATATTCATATGTTTCACTTTTTTAGACAAAAGCTGAGGAGAAATAGGCTGAAAGCCCTTGGTTTAAAATTCCTATTTAGATTTTATAATAACCTTTATCTTTTCTGCATATTCCCCCTTTATTAGTATCATGGGACAGGCAGACTTAATTATCTTCTTTTAAATTATGTTTCCTGTTTCCTTTGTTTGGTCTATTTGCTTGTTCATTCCTCTTGGATGTGGAATAGTGGGGGTGAGGGAGGAGAAAAGAAGGAAAGAGACCGAAATTAGGTGGTCCTGCTATGTCACCTTCACAGACAGAGGGTGATTTACTTTTCCCCTCTTATAAAAAGGGGGACATTATTAGAAGAGGGAGAAGGAGAATAAAGAAATCTTTTTAAAGGAAAGATGCTATTTTCTTTTTAGGCCTGTGCTATCATTGGTATAGGGAACTGACAATGAGGAAACCCCTTTTCCCAATTCACATCAACACTTGTTCTTCAACAGATAGTCACCTAGGAAAGGGAATAAATATTTATATAGCATCTACTATGTGCCAGGCACTGGGCTAAGAGTTTTATACAAATATTGTCTCATTAGATCCTCTCAGCGACCCTGGGAAGTTTTTTTATTATTTTTTTTATTATTCTCATTTTACAGCTGATGAAACTGAGGCAAAGAGTTATGTGGCTTGCCAGTCACACAGTCAATACATGTCACGGGGGGAGACTTGAATTCAGGATTTCCTGGCTCTGATGCCAGTTGTCTACAAACTATATCTTGATGCTTGACATTCCATAACCATATCTGATGAATTTATGACAGTGAAAAGAGCTGAGATTAAGAAAATCTAAACTTGGATAGAATGCTAGCTGTGGGGACACGAAGGAAGGGGTGCAAATATTGTGTCAGACACTTACTAGCTGAGTGACCCTGGATAAACAGGATTACTATGAGGATCAAGTGAGATAATATATATAAAGAATTTAGCAAAATTTGTGGCACGATCTAAATATTAGCTTTTATTATTGTAACCTAGACTATGGCAATAGCCAACTTGTGACCTTGACCAAACCTTTATGCTTTCTATGCCTTAGTTTCACCATTTGAACAAAAAATAAGAGATCTGGAGCCATTTATCTCTAAGATTATTCCCAAGTTTATTATTGTAATTAATCATTTTCTTTCCTAGTCACAGTTCTGAAATATCCTTTCCTCATAATTTTCTGTTTTCAGTGTTATTCCATTATTTGTTTTTCTCATAATTATTTTTATTATCCTGGCCATGGGGAAAAGAGAGTTCATTCCTCACTGAAGTCATATTCTAATGCCTTATAAGAGGCTCTGGGCTCCAAAAAGCTGTGTTAGAAGGACACAGCTATGATGGATCCTACTAAGTTGGAAAGGTTACCTAGCAACAGAAGATAAGCCTAGGTAAGTTCAGAGAGTCTCATTCAAAGAGGGCTGGCCACCAGTCTGTTATTCATATTCAACAATTATATGCATATATATATATATATATATATAGAGAGAGAGAGAGAGAGAGAGAGAGATAAAGATATAAGTAGAGGGCAGTTAGGTAGCACAGCAGATAGAACACTGGACCTGGAGTAAGAAAAACTCTTCTTCTTGATTTAAAATCCAGCCTTAGACATGTACTAGCTATGTGACCCTGGGCAAGTCACTTAACATTATCTGCCTCAGTTTCCTCATTTGTAAAATGTAATGGAAAAGTAAATCCAGGATCTTTTCCAAGTGTGTGTGTGGGAGAGAGAGAGAGAGAGAGAGAGAGAGAGAGAGAGAGAGAGAGAGAGAGAGAGAGAGAGAGAGAATGAATACAATTGAGATAAGAGAAAGAAGTCCTGGAAAAGACCTCTTATAGAAGATCAACTTAGAGTTGAGTCTTGAGGAGACTCAGATGGAAATTAAGAGGAAGGATATTCTAAACATGGAGTACATCCAATCAAAAGGCATAGAGTTGGGAGATAATAAGATAATAAAAGATTTACCATAGCTACTTATGGTCATCTGTGAAGGAATGAAGAAATAATGATCTTTATCAATCAATGTGCAGATGGATGGAGGATCCACCTTGGTGAAATCACAAATCTTTGAAACTTAAATATTAAATAATAGTAGGGCATGAAATTTTAATTTTAATTTTTGCTCCAATGTTTCTTTACAATGAGCTCCATTTTCAAAAGGAGAGTGACAAAGAACTAGTGAATTGCAATTGAAAAGCACAAATTTTCAGCTCAGTTGACAGTTATTTTGGCTACATGCCTACCTCAGTAGGAAACATTCAGCCAAAATATTTACCAACAGGATTTCAATTCTAAGACTTGATTAAAATTTATACTTGGCAGCTCATAAAGCTTTTACTACTGGATAATTTGATAATTCTGATCACTAGACCTTTAAATACGGAGAGAAGCTTAAGTTACTGAAGTTATTGGAATTAGACCATAAATGTCAAGCCTCAGATGCTATGTATCTTAGAAAAAGATTAAGAAATCTTTCTGAATCTTTTGGATTTTTAAGATTTTTCCTATTAAAGATTTCATTTAGAATATATAAACTTCTGAGACCAGCACCCTAAATGGATCACTGTAATACAACATTTCTCTGAGCTGTTTCATATCTAAAAAGAGGATCCTATTTACCTATTCTCAGTAAAACATGCATTTTATAATGTGTTGCACTGGAACATACAACATTTTTAAAAACTGCCCACATGCAAGGGAAATCACATGAATACAAAACATATTAATAGTCTACCCATTCATATAAAGAAAACAAAGTGGATGAAAATGCACATTGCCTTGATTCTTACATGAATCTAAACAGGCAACCTCCTGAACCGGTCTCGATCCTAATGACTCCAAATTAGTTACCAGTACAAAGCTCATCTATATACCACTAATACGATCCCCAGAGATAGATTATTATATTATTATAATTATATAATTAAATATAATTATTATAATGATCTATATTATTATAGATCATTCTGGGTCATGGCATATTATGATCTTTGAACAATTAAAATGGCAAGAAGCCCATAGGGCAATGGAAGGCTCATATACAATGGCAAGCAAATAGTAGGCATGTTATTGAAAATCATTCACCAGAGTTATACTAACATAGAAAATATAGCCAAAGATATGTATGGATGGAAAATAAGATAGAATAGTCATATATTGAGAATGCAAAGTGAAAGATGGAAGGCAAAGTATCATGTGTTATTGTTATGATTCAATCATTTTCAGTAATGTATCTTCTTTGACTCCATTTGGGATTTTCTTGGCAAAGATACTGGAATGGTTTGCCATTTCCTTCTCCAGTTCCTCTTATAGATAAAGAAACTGAAGCAAACAGGGTTAAGTGATTTGCCCAGGACCATACAAGCTAAGTGTCTGAGGTCAGATTTGAACTATGGAAGACGAGTCTTCTTGCTTCCAGGTCCAGCAGTCTATCTACTATACCAGTTAACTGTCCCACATGTTATAAAGGTAGTCCCAAAAAATGAAAGAAGCAGAAGAGGGCCTCCAGTTTGTTGGAGTCATGATCTTCTAAGGAGAATTAAGATTCAGCTTAAGCACTAATTTCTACATGGAACTTTATCAGATCCCCCCCACAGCCTCCCTCTAAAAACACTCTGTATTCATTTTATGTACATCATATTTATATACACATAATATGCACATATATCATGCATATGTGTATATATATATTCACATTGACTCGCATATTAGAATTAATCTTCTTGAGGGATGGAACTGGTTTGCTTTTGTGTTTGTATCCTCAATACTTAATACTGTGCTGGCCACATATTAGGTATTTAATAAATGCTTACTGATTGATGGAGCATCCCAAAGGATGAGACGGTAGGGAGGAGTTACAATAAGAAGAATGCTTATACTTATACTTTATACTGAAATCATTGATTCATGACCATATCAAAGTATCAACATAAGACCAAAAATCAAAGGTCATTTGAGTGTGTGAATTATTTCCCATGGATCCTCTTGGGACCATCTGTCTAAGTAGATATAGGGCTTTCTAGCTCTATTAACATATCTGTTTCACCTTTAGCCTTTCTCTGTTCCACATTAGCTCCCATGTAACACCATTCTTCTCTTGTAAGGACTCTTGAGTCTGTTTGGTCCATTATGAAAGATATCAGTCCTGTATCTAGCAATCTCCTCCCAGGATCTGAGTAAAATGGAATACAGTCTCTTAGTTTCTTCTCTGCCCTCCTGTCTCTGAAGCAAGCTTATAGTACTGCAATTTCCTTAGGATTTTTGTCACTAGTAACTACAGAGGCACAAATAGAATTAAAAATAATAAACACTCAGAAAGTAACAAAGTTCAAGGGAGTCAGATGTCATAAAATAAAAGTTATCCCTATCATTCACTGGAATATAAATGGAACTAAACCCATGTGCCCTTAATTCATCTCTTTATCCTTGAAAGCCGGTCCAGTCAGACACCTCTTTTCTTTTTTGTTTTTTTTTTTTTTTTTAAATTCATTGGCCAGTGCTCTTGGGTCTCCTTCTCACTTTGATAATAGAATCTCTATATCAGATTCTTTAACTTCACCTCCCCATTCCTCACCCTGCTCCACTGTTCAACTGTTTTTCTTGATGTAGGCTCTATAAAGGAAGATGAAGTGAATAGAGGATGTCAGTGATATGTCTTGGAACTGGCAAAGGACTCAAAGTGAGATTAATTTACATTTCAGGGAAAACTCCATATTGCCTCTAGCCCAATAACCATCTATTTCCTATAGAAAAGTTTTCCTAGGCCATTTACTGACTCTATAAACATATGCATTTTCAAGATGACAATCTGGGATAAAGGTTGATATCGATATCTGTGGATATGGAGGGGGAAGCTAAAGAGTCCATGTAAAAATCAAACTTATATGAATAACTTTCCATCTAAGCAACTGCCCTGGCTGGCAGAATCCAAAAAATCATTTCTTCATAGAGAGAATACAGTAACCCAAACCTGATATTAGTTACCAGAGGTAGGCTAATATGAAACAAATTCACACCATAAAATATTTGCTAAATGAGATAGGATAGATCATGAGTGTTGTGGGACTCTAATATGTGCATTGTATATATTGGCTTAAGGAACCCACATGAGAATAATTCGGATCACTTCCATTCAGTTCCATTCAATAATTTGACTCATTTTTAGGAATTTACAGGTTGATGATTTCAACAATTTTCCCTCCTAGTACATCATGACTTGGGGAAAAATACAAATGGATAGAGGACACAAAATGGCAAAACCCAGTTCCCAATCAGGAGAAGACTTTAAGTTCCCTTTCTCTAAGTCAGTTCAAAGACAAATATTAGAAGAAAAACTCTCTTAAACAGAAATCTAGACCCAATTGTAATATTGTTATTTTATACTGAGAAATTCTTTTCTCTAGGGGTGTTTAGGTATTGACCTTTCAGTCAATTCACAGGGGACTCTAGTGGCATGGTAGAATAGAGAGGCCACTGATTTGAACCTGGGTTTGGATACTTATTATCTGTTATCACAGTTATGTTATTTCAACTCTCTGGGCTTCAAGTTCCTATAGAATGAGTGATTTGAACAAGTTTTAGTCTACTCATAAGAAACAGTTTGGCTTCCACAATAGCAGTATGGAAAAAGAGGCATAAAAATTGCAATGAACACCAAGATAGTTTTGGAGGAAGGGGACAAAGAGTGAAAGGAGAATCTGAGAACATTAAACATGAATGTACATCAATTTGTAGGCATGTGAAGCCAGTGTAGACTCCATATCAAGGATCTCTATTATTTACAATACTGCCTTTGTTATTATCAGAAATAGTATTAATTATTCAGTTTTTTATTTATATTAACAAGGGCAACATATCATAAAGGGTTAAGTATCAGATTTGGGGTCAGGAAAAGTGGCATTTATATCTTTTTACACGAATTTATTCTTAACTTGAAGCTTGTAAACTTGGTTTTTAATTTAAATTTTTTGATAATTACAATTCAGTATATTTGCTTTCTTTTATAATCCTATAAAGTTTATTTTCAGGCCTCACCAGACTGCCAAAAGGATAAAAAGAAAATGGTTGGTTAAGAATTCCTGCCTATATTCTTCATATAACTACCTAGAACTTCTCTTCTAAGGTACAGGCAAGTTGGTTGGCAGAGGGAATTTTCTATGTGTTTGAATTCACAGATACTGTTAACTATGACATATGGCCTCACTTAAGGCCCACAGAGATCCACAGTCACACAAGGAGGGATGGAAATTAGACTAGAGGACCATCTCCTTTGATATTATATTACTTATGTCTTTATAGATAATAAATAAATAATTTGAAATATCTAAAGTTAATAAAATAATTTAAAAATAAATAAATTTAATAAAATTTAAAAAACTAATAAATAAAAATATTTAAATTAATTTTCTCTAGATAGCTTTAGATTTCTGGCTCTTTACTTCCCAGGAAATCTGAATAATTCAATGGGAAAGGTGTTTGGAGCAGCATCTTTTTTTTTTTTTTTT
>NC_058134.1:41065583-41127402 GCF_016433145.1 Gracilinanus agilis
CTCTCTCTCTCTCTCTCTCTCTCTCTCTCTCTCTCTCTCTCTCTCTCTCTCTCTCTCTTGCCCTCGGAATGAGGGTATCCACTTAAGCAGTTATTGGTTTTAACTCTTATATATCAGGTTTCCTTGTATCTCTGACATTATTGAAGAGCAAGCTTGATGCAACGATCAGTACAAACATGATATTGTTAAAAATAAAAGCAAAAATAAAAAAGGAAAGAGATGGGGGAAAAACTAAACCTGAGAATTAGTGGTTTGCAGGGAAAGCATCTAAATTTAAACACCTATAAATTCAAAGGGAGATATTAAGAGCTTGATGTCCTGGCTCCTTTTCTCTGCAAATTAGGAATGTTAAGTGTTTCCCCAATCCTGCAAATTTGCACCCAGTCCCTGTCTGGCTCTTCTATACATGGAGGTACTTGAAAAATGTAAAAGTCCTTAATCATTTCAATTGCCTGAGTCAGAGCCGATGAAGCCTAGCACTTCAATTGCTTCTAAAATAAGATGCAGGTGCTCTGAAAAATGTACAAGCAGTCTGTTCCCCTGTGCTTTAAATTCTTCTCCACTCCATGTGCCTATGAAAGCTGATGGGAGAGAGAGAAAAAAGGCAGTGAAGACTCAATGTTTTTTTTCCTATTGAAATGGCTGCTGTAGCTATAGCAATCCAGCCCAACTCCTTCCTATCATTCTTTTGTAACTCCTTTCCTCAAACAAAGGAAAAATAATTGCCCAGCACACCAATTTCTGGGCAGTTGGGCAACTTAGAAATGTCTTGCTTTAGCCTTGAATTTATGTGTGTATACACACACATGTATATGCACACACACATACCCACAAAATTTTATAGGGTACTCCTGGCTTCTAGTAGTCCGTAGAGTCTAGAAATGTCCCACCTTATATCAGAGCTTTGTGAAAAGAGCATATGAGTAATCATCAGGAGTCTTGAACATATTTCTTTGTTTTTCTACTATTTTTTGTGATCTTGGATAAGTCACTTTATTTCTATGATTCTCAGTTTGCTCTCCTGTAAAATAAAGGGTTGGGCTATCAGAGGTTTTTAACCTCATTTGTTTCAAGGATCCTTTTGGCAGCCAATAGACCCCTTCACAGAATAATGATTTTAAATGCATAAAATAAAACACGTAGGATTACAAAAGGAACCCAATTATAGTGAAATATAGTTATCAAAATGGTAAAAAGAAAAAAAAACAAGTTAAGTATCCCAAGTTACAAACCCCTTGGTTATTACGATAATTAAAATTTCTCTTTGCCCTGAAATATGAGTCTATAGCTCTGATTGTAGAGTTAGCAAGCTACCATGGGAAAAGCATTGCCTTTGGAGAGAGAGAATGGACCCAAATCCTGCCTCTATCATTTGTGTGACCTTGAATTAGTCACTTAACATTTCTTGGCCTCAGTTTCTTCTCTCAAATGAATGTATTAAATAGTATGACCTCTAAAGCCTCCCTTTCACTCTAAAATCTGTGATCCTATGAATTCACCTATTGTCTGGAATGGTTTCTGGATTTCAGTGGAAGGTTCAATCAGCCTTGGGAAAATACCAATAAAATTAGAGAGTGGGTGCTGATGCTCATGAGAAAAGCATTTTTGACAGTGCCCAGAAGCCCCACTCTTACTCCCAAACCTGCCTTACCCTTAAGGCATTATTTAAACAAAAAAACAACTAAAGAAAGAATTCCCCTTAACATCCTCCCTGGTCCAGAGCTGCTCCAATTTTCATTCTATCTTTCATTCTTCCTTGATCCCTTTTCCCCTATAAACGCCACCCCCCAAAGCATAGTACTTGTTAATTCAGTCATATTTATAAATGGAGTTGCAGATGATCTATCAACTGAATACCGAAATATTTCCATAATAACTCACTTCTAGACTTACTTGTAGTCTGTTAGGCATAAATTCTCACTTCATGGTGCTATAAATTATGATTCTAAATAATAAGAGCCAGGAGGACCATATTCCCGTCCTAGTATCGCACATGTTACCACTCAAGATAGGCTGAATCCTGGGTAAAGTGGGATTTGAATAATTCTTCAAGGCAGAAAGTGTTTGTTTTTTGTCTTGGTATCCCCAGTGCCTAGCAGGATGCCTTCAGCACTGTTTTTCTCCCTTTTGGTCCAAATCTAGAGTTTCTCACCAGTGTAGATTAGCAGCTCATCTGTGGCTTATAATCTTAGGGAGCAGCCTGGGCCACTGAGAGCTTGGATGACTAGCCCTGAGTCATATAGGAAGAGGCAAGGCTTGGATTCAGGTCTTCCTGACTCCAAGGTCATATCTCTATCCACTACACTGAAATCTCTCTCCAATAAGAATCACAAAGGGAAAAGTCACATAGACTATGACATATGGACCGAATGCTTAGACTCCCAGCAAATCCTAAGAAAGGACATTTCCATAGATAAAGACATCTAGGTGAACATATCCTACAGAAGTGAGTCATTCCAAAGTATTCATGTATAAGCAAGTGCTCACCTTTTTTCCTGGGGTTAACAGTGAACAAGCAAAGCGAACTTAACAAAGTAATAGTGTGGGCACTGGGGAAGAAAGAGGAGGTATTCCAAGCACTGAACAATTATAACAGGTCTCCAAATAACTGGGGTGCAATAGTAATTGTTAACATAAGCATATGAAGAAGCCAAGGGGGGAAAACCCTATAAGGCTAGAGATTAGGAGACTGGATTTTCTATCTATTAACTGGTCCTAAACATGCAGAGTTTTAATTTAGAAGGGAGGTAGCCATAGGTCCTTAAGGGTTCATTAGATGATGGGTTCTTAGCCTTTTCTCATGTGTGGTGGATCCTCTTGGCAGACTAGCAAAGCCTATGGACTCCATACTCAAAATGATGTTTGTTATAATGGAAGAAATGCTCAATGAGAAGTTACTGAAAATAAGTCTGTACTTTTTTCTCCATTCCTTAGAGTCCTTGAGATCTATGCAACCCAATGGGGGCCCACGGATTCCAGGTTAAAAACCCTTTATTTAGATAAATTCACAGATGAGGGTATCATAGACTGGCAGCTGGAATGAGCATTAGAGGTTATCTAACACCCTCAGTGCATCAATCAATAAGCATTTATGCATCTACTGTGTGTCAAGTACAGAGTATAGGAAGTCAGAAATTAAATAGTCCCTAAAGGCAAAGAAGGAAGCTAGGTAGTACAAGTAGATAGTTTCAGGTCTAGACTCAGGAAAACTCATTTCTGTGAGTTTAATTTGGCTTCAGATACTTACTAGCCATATGACCCTGGGCAAGTCATTTTTCTCTATTTGCTTTAATTTCCTCACCTATAAAATGAGCTAGAGAAGGAAATAGCAAACTACTCCAGTATTTCTGCCAAGAATAGCCCAGATGGGGATGTAGACTCTAAGCCATCACCCTTATGCAAATATTAATAGTACGGAAATAGGTCTTGATGAATGACACATGTAAAACCCAGTGGAATTGTTCATTGGCTACAGGAGGAGGGGTGGCAGGAGGGGAGGGAATCATATAACCATGGAAAAATTTTATTCATTAATAAATTAGAAATTTTCAAATAAAAAAAGAATACCCCAGATGGGGTCATAATGAGTCAAACATGATTGAAAACAACTCAAAACACCAACTTCAAAGAGTTTATGCCCTAATCAGGAAGAAAATGTTTTGATAGGTAAGTATATAATACATAAATGTTTAATGCATACAAAATGATTTGGGGAAGGAGGATAGAGACAATGGGCTGGAGCTTGGAGGAAGAAAAATGTCATTTGATGCTTAGGCTGAGTCTTAGAAGAAACCAAGTTTCAAGAGAAAATGGTGAAAAGGGAGTTCATTGTTGGTATAACCAGGACAAAGGCAGAAAGGGAGAGATGGAAGCAGGGAACAGAATTTGCAATATATCTGGGCAAAACTATTACCCAGGCTGAGAGGGGTGACATGGCAATTTGTTCTACTGGTTCCTCGGAATTTTTTCCTTTGGCAGTATGCTAGACATACTAAGAAATATGCTCACATTTTCAAGTTTAATCTGCATTATTAGTGTTTTCTTAAGTCTAGCCAATCCACAAAACAATCAATCAAGCCTTGAATTGTAATGATTGCTAATTTCCAAAGTTTACACATCCACACTGAAAATTTAACAATCATCTCTTGCAAACAAATTAGAGCTGGTTTTAGGACACCCCAGAGGACCACAGGCTTCCATGCTCAGCGTCAACAGCTTGACAGTGGGAATGACATGGCTGCTTATTTGAGTCCCTGAGTAACTTTGCATGTACGTTATGGATTCAGAGACCATTTAGTTCCTTTAGGCTTTACTCAAAAAAAACCCCAACTTCTGTAAACTTACAAATAATTATATTCTTAAGCCTTTCATTATTCCTTCATTTTACAAATAATTATGTATCTGGCTTCTGGCTAGACTCTTTAAAGGATTATCGATCATAGATCTAGAGATCTGAGGAAGGTTAGAGGTCATCAAATCCTAAATCACAAGACTTGCCCATGGTCATATAAAGGCACTAAGAAGCTTAGATAGGATGTGAACTCGGTTCTTCCTGCCTCTAGTGCCATGTTCTATCCACTATACCAATAGCTGCCTTCATCATTTCCTCTGCCAAAAAGAATGGTTCATCCAAATAAACAGCCTCAGAATTCACATGGAAAGACGATTCCTTATAATTTTCTTCCTGCTTGTAACTCAGTTATCTGCCTGTTTTCCTCTTATCCAGGCACAAGCCTTCTATAGCCCCTAAAACCAGAAATATACTCTAGGCTTAAGCCCATGGGTTGGCCTCCATCATCCAGAAGTTACACAGCCTAAGTTGTTTCCTGTGTTTGCCAAGATAGATGGCTTCTCCCAGACCCTGGCCAGAAACTAATTTTAACCTGCAGGAAAATCAGAAATAAATGAGAAAGAAAAGAAAACACAGGATAATATGATTCTATCAACATACCTTCAGTCCCTGACAGGTGTCAGCATCTAATCAGTCCCTTTTATGTTTATCCTGCCACTAATCATTGCAGTCAAGTTTGGGGACTTTATAAAAAAGCAAGAGATCGTAAAAAAAAGGATTAAGGGTACATGAGGAATCTGAAAAGCACCTGTATTTTAAATCCTCAGATAGAAATACACAAATCACTGAAAGAAGGAAAAAACTAAAGCAGAGAAGAGAAAGTACAAGCAAGGGACTGAAAATTATGAATAATATTTATGGGAACAAAACTCAATAAAATATAATAGATCATTTTAATATGAAAATTTTAATAATTCCCATCTATATAGTTCTTTAAGGTTTGTGAAATGTGTCCTTTGCCACCTTTTTCTTAAAAAAAAAAAGGAAAATGAGAATTGCCTAGAAGGAAGAACTTTGGGTCACCTTTTCTACCAGAAATCTTAGCCTGTCTTCAAGGACCACTTCCCAAAGACAATCTATGTGGTACAAATACAGCAAAAAAGAAGTAGTTTCTAATTACAAGATGTTCTAAGCCTTTAGGGCCACTTAGTGGTATAGACAAATCTTGTATCAGTCAGTCAAGTATTTATGAAGTGTTTATATGATATGAAACAGTGCTCCAGGTACTTGGTGGCTGTGCTATCTTTGGGTGGAATGGAATACAATGGATTTTTCTACCAAAATCTCTTTCAGATGCCCATTATCCAAGCTCTGTCAGGACCTCCCAAGCCTAGAGGACTTTAACAATGAATCAAACAGCAAGCCTTATTGTGCCAAGCACTGTGCTAGGATCTCATAATTAAAAAAAAAAAAAAAGGAAATGATTCCTTCCTTCAAGGAACTTACAGTCTTTTAGAGGAGACAATGTTTTTAAATATAAGCATATTTAAGATGCATATGAAACAGGCATGGGGCAACATTAGAAAAGAAGTCATTAGAAATTGAAGAATTTCTTGGCACGAGTTTTGAAAGAATCTAGGTTTCCAAGAGACAGAGATGATCATTCCAGATGTGGGGCTCACAGTCAGCACAAAGGCCTGAAATGGGAGATAGACTCCCATTTGTGAGAATTGGCAAGTAAGCCCAATAGAGCTAGACCCTAGAGCAAGGGTTGGCAACCTTTTTGGCCATGAGAGCCATAAACGCCACATTTTTTAAAATGTCATTTCGTGAGAGCCGTACAGTGCTCACAGTGCGCCCTCCTGTAACAGTGCCTGAAAAAAAATGGACTTTATGGCTCCTGCAGAAGGAGTCATATCTGGCTCTTAAAAGAGCCAGATATGGCTCGAGCACCATACATTACTGACCCCTGCCCTAGAGGATAGTTGGGGGAGGGAGAACTGTCTAAAAAGCCTAAAGAAATATGAAATGGACCAGTTTTGAAGAACTTTAAATGTGTCCTGGAACTTATTTTTCATCCTAGAGGTAACAGGGAACCATTGGAGCTTATTGAACAGGTGCCCAGGACTAAACACACTACTCTCAGTTTTGTTTCTCATCAGAGGACAGTATAATGATAACCTACAATATTTGGGAAACTATACCTTCCTTAATTGAACTTATACGCTCTTTAGCTTTTGTTTTGTTTTTAATTTTTGGTTGCCATATTTGGCTTCTGACTCATCTAGAGTCCACTCACATTCCCATGTACTTCTCACACAAACTGCTGCCCAACCATACTGACCCAATTCCATCTTGAGCAGTTGATTTTTTTATCCCAGAACAAATTTTACATTTATACCTGTTGAATCCCATTTTAATTGGTCTAACCTGGTGAAATCTTCATGAATCCTGCTAACAAAGTGTTGGCTCCTTCTCATTGTTTGGTACCATCTGCCATTTTGATAAAAATGCCATTCATGCCTTACATGTTGGAAATGTTGAACAGTGAATGGCCAAGGACATATCCCTAAGACACTCACGTAGGGATTACTTTCTAAATTAATAACAATGCATTAATGCCCATTCTTTTGGTTCACCAGTTCTAAATCCTTGAAACCTTGCTTTCATTTGGCACTCATCTCTCTGTCCAGAGACATAAAAATACTTTGCTGAATGCAAATACTTTGATGCATTTGCATTAATGTGACAGAATGCAAATGCTTTGCATTAATATGAGCAAATAACCTTGTTTCCTCTCATATAACATCACAGGTTAGAGTAGATGATCTCTAAGGTCACTTTCTTTTCTGAAATTTTATAGAAAATTAATTCAATCAATTTTGATGTCAGAAGACTAGCAGTAAAACATTCCTCCCACCTTTCAGTAAAGAGGTGGTAGACCATAGGTATATAATGAGGCATATGTTGCCAGATATAGCCTAAATAGGGATTTATTTTGCTTTACTATACTTTTTTTTACAAGAAGAATATTTGTGGCCAGAGAATTGACAGCCAAGTAAAAAATGTAAATAAAAATCAACACATTCACTTTTTAAAAGAAAAAATTAATTAACAAACATTTCTTAAGCATCTGGTATGTACCATTCACTGTGTTAGGCAATGGGGACACTAAGATGTACATGAAACAATCTCTGGCCTCAAGAAGCTTACATTTTATCGAGGAAGACATGTACATATATAAGCATAAAGAGAATAAAAGCAAGGTCATTTCTGAAGGGGAGACATAAAGGAAAAACAGATCCCAGGGTATCTTGGGGAGCTCAGAATGAATTTTTCCTTTTGCCCCTTGCCTTCCTTTTGGAGATAGTGCCAAGGAAATAATTCTATTCTTATAAGGATTGAGAGTGAAAGGCTTCACCAAATATCTGCTTCTCTGCTCTTCTGACTCCAACTACTAGCCAGTCATGGCCGAATTCCATTTCACTATTCACCTAGGAATCCAACAGAATGTTTCCTTCTCCTAACAACAACTTTGGCAGATGTTTGGGAAGGGGGGTGGGGTGGAGAAGGATGAGAGTTAAATAGCGATCAAAACAACTCACAACAGATGTAGCCCATATAAATAAGACCACTGAGGTGTTCACCAGGGAATATGTTCTCACAACTTTTCCAGTTCTCTCTTCTTGACAACTCAACGCTTTAGCAGAACCACACTGAATTCTACAGGGACACTTTCTAATTTTGAAAATTATCAGTTATCTAGGGATTCAAGTTTGTTACACTTTCAAACTTCCTCTAGATCTGTAGCTACTCATGTGGACTTTTACAAAGTTTAGGCAGAATTCTAGCTGAAACCAGAAGAAACTAAGCTAATGGTCCTGCTTTCGATAGCTTGAGATAATAGGGACACTGAAAAAAATAAAATAATGGCAAATTAAATTTCACAGATAATCCAAGAGTGCTGTTTAAGCCAATGGTTTCACTTCTCTCCCAGCTAACCTCATTATCACAACTATTAATGGGAATATTAGCTGGCTTGAGTTCCCTTCTTCCTTCTTTCCTTCCTTCCTTTCTTCCTTCCTTCCTTCAGTCCTGTCTGGTGAGTTTACTAATGAGGTTACTGTACAAAATACAGGCAGCTCAGAGGAGAAGGAAGAAGAGAATAAAGAGATCTAAATTGCCCCCACAGAGCAGATAATTGGCCCCTGAAGAATGGGAAGCTGGTTTTGCTCAAGGAAGAAATGCTTTAGCTTTTTTCAAATCACAAAGGGGTTGCTTTCTTTTTTATTTATTTGTACTGAACCGAATGGCTACATGCAGCAGGCACTGGAGACTTTTATGATGTAAGGGAAAGAATGTTGACTTTGGTGTTCTTATTCCAGCTCTTTTCTTTATTACTTGGATGACCTTGGATGAGGTGAGCTCTGCTCTTCAGGTTACTCATCTGTAAAATGGAGGGTTTGGACTAGATGGCCTTTGAGATGCCTTCCAGTTCTTAGTTTTAGCATTTCAGTTTTGCTCCCTGTATAATTATATCTTATAAATGAACCATTCTAAAAAGATGGCGCCATAGAAAATGCAAGGTGATATGCCCACTGAAAGATCATGTGGCATTTAGACTATATGTTAGGACCATGCAGTAGGTACAACCATCAACTAATCAAACAGTAAACATTTATTAAGCATCTCCTATGTGCCAACTATTGGAGATACAAAGATACAAATCGGTTTTTAGCCTGATGGAGCTTATATTCTGCCGGTGGAAATAATATATATACTTACAAATACAAAATGTTTGTGAAATAAATGCAAAGTAATTTTGAGAGAGAGGCACTGTCATAGCTGGGTAAATCAGGAAAACCTCAGGTAGGAAGGGATACTTTGAAGGAAGCTATGGATTCTAAGTAGGGGTGAGGAGGGAATGCATTCCAAGCATGATGATAGCCTCATATAAGAGGTGGAATGCTATATCTAAGGAAGAGAAAGAAAAGTAATCAGGTTGGTCAAGAGAGTGTAGGAAGGGAAATAATATGTGATAATTCTGGAAAGAGGTTAGGTTAGGGCTTGCTTGCAAAAGACTAAAGATGCCAAGTAAACTAGTTTATAGAGAATCAATAGATAGATGGATTCCATAAACCAGTTCCTCACTTTATGGTCACACCTTGTCATGCAGCCATCAGGCAAATCATTTATTAGTCACTGCTATCTGACACCGATAAGTCAAACATGGCCACTGCCTCCCCAAATGATGCCTGCTTTTCACAAAACTGACAGCAAAGTAGAAATTATATGCCATTCTTCTCATACCATCGTGAAAAATATAAACATTTCCCCACTTTACTCATGGAGTTAATGTGGTGCAGGGGCAGAGCAGGAGGCAAGTTCAAATCCAGACAAATTAGACATCTCCTAACTATGTGTCCCGAGGGAGTCATTTAACCACTCTGAGACTCTCATCTTTAAAATTAAGAATGTTATGTAGGCAGATACAACATTTAATTTCCTTCAAGCTCTAAATGTGTGACCATAAGATCCTAGTTAGGTGACACAGTGGCCCTGGAATCAGAAGGATCTTAGTCCAAATCCAACTTCAGATACTTGTCCTGGGCAAGTCACTTAACCCTGGCTCTGTTTCCTCATCTATAAAATGAGTTGAAGAACATGGCAAATCATTCCAGTATCTTTGCCTAGAAACCCCAAAAGGGGACACAGAAAGGCAGACATGATTGAAAATGACTGATCTTATAATTTAGGATGAAGGACGATAAGCAAGTCAAGACACATTACTATTATGAACTCTCGTTCTATAAGTTGTATATAATAGACACTTGCAGTGGCATATACAGTCTTCTTTTCTATTCTATGTATATGGAAATGAGCATTTTGATTGCCGTGAATGCTGAGAACATTTTTTTTAAATAAACTTTTTTCAGTAGCCTTCCCAGAGTCACTGTCAGCTGCCTCTCTGGCTAACAACGGACTTCTCTCTTGGGGAAGTTTTAAAAGTTTACATTGATTATTTCCTTGATGATTCCTTTGTGTTTGTTCTAGGTGGGCGTTTGGGATCTCCTCATTTGTATTAGTTTAATTCAGTACAACATTCATTATTTACTGTGGTCTCTGTAATGGAAGGAATTTACCATGGAAGGGGATGGGACAATGGGTGGGGAGACAAACAAAAACAGAACAGTATGTAGTTCACATCCTCCAAGAGTCCCTCCATTCTCTTGAGCAAGCCTCTGAGAGCTCCAGTTATCTCTTCTTTAAAATGGGGATAATGATCAATGACACATGTTAAAACCAGTAGAAATGCGCAGTGGCTATGGGGGGAGGGGGGAGTGTGAAGGGGAAAGTAAGAGCGGGAATCATGTAACCATGTTAACTTTTCTAAAAAATAAAAATTATTAAATGAAAAAAAATAAATAAAATGAATTATGGGAAAAGACCAAAAAATAAAATAAAATAAAATGGGGATAATGATAATACTGGCATAGTCAATCTCACAAATTATTATGAAAGCCCCTCAGAAGGAGGGATACTGCATAAATGTGAACTATTATCATCATTGCTTCTTTTTGGTGGAAGAAGGAGGAATTTTTTAAATTATTATTCTAGGTGATCCCCCCCCCCAACTCAATCAGACTAAACGAGCCTAACCTGTATAACTGAGATTTTCTTCTGGCATCAAACCATGATCTCTCTAGGAACTACAGATGAAGGTATGACAAAGTGTAAGGCTATATGCCTTTTAGCAAAATGCAGTCCTACCTGGGAAATGCCAACTATTGGTCACAGGAAACAACCCATATATATGCCAGGGGAGGTGTAACTAATGAAGGACTCCTGGAGTCTAATTCTAACTCTTCCACTAATTTAGTGACAACCAGGGCTCTGTCCAACAGAGAAACTCTTGAGAACTCTGTTACATTTCTTTCATCAATCCGAATGTGGACACCACAGTAACATAACTATTTCCACAGGTTGCTCTCAGATGAGAGCATGGATAGAAAAGAACTTTTTGGGGACATTACGAAGGACTATGTAAATAGTGACTGCCATTGAGTTAATGACATAATTTTTAGTTTGGATGGATTATATCATGTTTATTTGTAGAGAGCAGGCAGCGAATTGTTTATCTGCCACCAGGGGTGAATGATGATGGTAAAGCAGCCACAACAACAACATTCTACATAGCAATGAAAAGTTTACAAGGTGCTTTACAAGTATCATGTTTTAATGTTTACAATAACCTTGGCAGGTAGGTGCTATTACTATTCCCATCTTACAAATAAGGAAAGTGAGGTAGGCAGTGTTTAAGAGGCTTGCCCAAGGTCACACAGCTAAAAAGTGTCTAATACCCAATAGAAACTCAGGTCTTTCTGATTCCAGCACTTCATCCTTGTACTACCTAACTGCTCAAAGTCTGGATTAAAATCCAACCTCAGATACTTACTAGAGGTACAGATATTACTATCATCTCCATTTTACAGATGAGATAGGCTCAAGGAAGTTAAGAAATTTTCCCAAGAACACAAAGCCAATAATTTTCCCTGGGAGAATATATAGTAGGATGAAATGAGAAGTAGGAGTCAATAATTATGAATTTTAGTTGTGCTCTGCCACTAGTTTCCTATCTGGCTTTGGGCTAGTCACCTCTCTCCTCCAGATTCCAATTTTTTTAATCTGTTAAAATGACAGTGTTGGACCTGAAGCCTCTTCTGATGCTAAAATTCTAGGATCTTGGGTAAATCTTAACTGAGGCACCTTTAGTGACACAGTTCTCAGATTCTTGACTTTAAAACAGAGCATCTCAAAAGGATAGACAAGAAAATAGCAGACATATTTGGGGACAGGTGTCTATAGGCATTGGATACTTCTCCAGCCACCTCCTGCTAGCTTTTGAAATAATGCACTTGGTCTAGATGCTATCCAATGTAACTGAAAAGCCTGAAATCTAGAAAGAAAATCAATGATACTGTGAATTTTGTATGAAAATGTGTCCACATTTTTCTCCTACCTTCTACCTTCCTCCCACCTTTCTCAAATTGTTTCTTTTTCAATTCATTGATCTGTTCTGTTTTAGCTTTTTAAAAGACACTCAAGGTACTTTGCCCAGTGTGGGGTGAAGGGTTTTAGTGTGGATTATTAACGAAAAGAAGAAATATATTCTTTAACTTTGGCAAAATGCTACTGATGCTGACAACAAGAAGTTGCCAGTTCGCTTGGCTCTCTGTGATAACCTTATTCACTGTAATCATTCTGTATATCATTCTCCAGACCCTGCTTTCTTCACTCTATATGGCTTTGTATGACTCTTTCCATATTTTTCTGAATTCTCCACATGCACCATTCCTTCTACTGCAATTAGACCATAATAACACTTCCATCCCCTAATTTGTTCACATATCCCTCAGTCTCTGGCACATATTTGGCTTCTGCCTTTCTTATCATCACAAATAACCCTAGGAATCCTGTTGTACCTGGGGTCCTTTTCTGTTATCAATAAGCTTATTGAGATATGATCAGAGTGGTGGGATCTCTGAGCCAAAGGAAAGGAACAATTTAGCAACTTGCATAATTCCAAATTGCTTTCACTTCTCTGCCTACAAAACCCTGTTTCTCAGCACATATTTCCCTAGTTCTTTCCCTTAGTATCAAGCAATTTTTCTTTTCCAGGATCCCATCCATCATTCACTTACATGAAGTTATGACACCCTGGCTTCTTCCCCCTAAGTCATCATTTAGACAAGCTTAGACATTTGGACCTTTTAATGGTTTCCAGTAAATCCTGCCTCCAATGTCTATATATTTTTCTTGGGGCTTCATCCAGTCTAGGGGTGAGAACATCTGCCAGCAGGGACATGCTCAGAAAAGAAAGATAAATATAATAAGGACTCACTCAGTTGGATCTGGTCATTATTAAACCTGAAGGCCTATAAAACCCAAACTGTTCCTGAATTCCTGGGGCTAAAATTTATACTGTTCTGCTATTAACCTAGTATTAACAGTGCTTAAGTAGCCAAAAGAGACTAAAACAAAAGAGAATCATAGATGAAAAATGGGGCCCTTAAAAGACTCAGAGAATATCATAACAATGTACAAACAGCTAATGGAGCTGATTTTAATAAGTCAGAAGTCAGATAATAAAATTGGCAGCATTTAAAAAGGGACATTAAAGCCAGCTGCTCCCAGTGATCTATCCTATGATCCATCTCTGCCCTCATCCTGTAACAAAGTAAACAAAAGCATTGCAAAACTGGATTTAATTGCCACAACTTAACACTGTTGAATTTCTGGTGGTTCTGAGATTCTGTGGTTCATTCAACAACTGAAAAACTTTGGTTCTATCAGCCCAGTTGTTTTTTTCTCTCTGGATAGATACTCTCTCTATGGCCCATTCAAGGAGCAGTTTAGTATAGGGAACTGAGCAATGAAGGAGAAATGGTTTGAGTTTCAGCTCTGATATGTATTATCTGTATGACCATAGGCAAGTGACTTAATATGTCTGAGCCTCGGTTTCCTCATTTGTAAAATTAGGGGGTTAGAGTAGATGGCCTTCCAACTTTAGATCTCTAATCCAAAATTTTTTTAAAGTTTCTTTGTATCTCTAGCACTTCTTTTATTAATGTACATGGGAGGGGAAGGGAATACACCAGAGATTACATCAGTGTCCAACACTCTCTGTCCATGCATCTTAGAGTTGCCTGGAGCATTTACTGGGGGTCCTACAGTCAGCACGTGTCAGAGATTAGTCATAAACCAAGTTCTTCCTAAGTCTGAGGCTGGTCATCTGCCCCATTCTACAAGAGCCCCTCTCTTGCCTTGTATGTGTTAGTTACTTAATAAATGCTTATTGATTTAAATTGTTGGATACTTTGAGACTGTGTCTGGGCTGGGAAAGGATTCTATTTTAGGTCATTTTCATTTTTTCTATAAGTCTAATATAAAGATTTCTGAATCACAATTTCCCTCACTCCTAAGCAATCTTCAACCACACATGTATGTGTGTATACATGATATATATGTGCATGTTTATATATATACATATTTGTGTGTCTGTACATACATGCTTGTGCAAACATGTAAACACTTATACACGTGTATAGCAGATGGTTACATGTGAATAAATTAGCAGAGCCAAGATTGAAAGCAAGACCTTTGGACTCTTCTTTTAACTAGACAACACCTACTTTTACCAAGATGGCACTTGAGCAGAATCATGAAAGAACTCAGAGATTTTTCAAGGTAGAGATGAGGAGGGAGTGCAGTAGAAGCATAGGGAACAGCCACTGCAAAGGCACAGAGATGGGGGATGGAGTGTGGAGAACAATTAGACCAATAAAGTTGAATCACTGAGTTCAGAGAAAAGATTAATGTGTAAGAGTTGTGAAAAGTTAGGAAGGAATTTGGTTTTGAATGGACTTAAATATAGAGGAGTGTATATATGTATATGTGGGTGCATATACACATATTACATGCATATATCACACACATGCAAGTCTATTTACAGATATATACATATGTGTATATATTCTATAGGTATCCATATTTATCTATACCAATATTCATTAATATCTATCTATATGTCTCCATATCATCTATCTATCTATCTAACCCTAGCAGCAATAGGGAGCCAGAACAGGTCATTGATCAAGAGGGCAACATGATCCAAACTGTATTTTAGGAAAATCAGTGGTTGTGTGGAAGCTGGATTATAGCAGGTAGAGTGCTGAGGCTAGGAAACTACTTAAGTAATCCAAGTAAACAGTGGGAAGGAACTGAACCATATGAATGTAGAGGACAGGATAGATACAAGGGATGATGTAGAAATAAAAATGGCAAGATTGGATCATTGTCCAAGTGAGAGTGAAGAATTAAGAATGAGACTAATGTTGCAAACCTGGGTGATAGGAACACTTGGTGCCCTTGAAAAGGATAGGAAAATTCCAGAAGAGAGGTGGGTGGAATGGAGGAGAGGGCTAAGACTATAAATTGTGTTTTAGACAATACAGTTTAAGATACCTATGGCACATCCAAATGAAAATAGGTAATTCACAATGTGAGACTAGACATCAAGAGAGAGATTAAGACTGGATAAATAGTTTGGGGAATAATCTGCATGGAGGTAGCAATTAAACTCATGGCTGCTGATAAGGTCATAAAAAGAGTGTAGAGTAAAAAGAAAAGAGGGACTGGGACAAAGACTTAGGCTATACCCACAGTTGTGAGCACAATACCTATGAAACTCCAACAAAGGAAACTGAGAAGTGGGAACAAAGATAATAGAAGGCAGCAACCTAAAAACTCAAAGATGAGATGGTACATAGGAGGAAAAGGTAGTGAATAGTTGCAAATGCTGCAAAGCGGTGTAGTTAGAAAATCTTAAAACCTTTGAACTTCGTTCCCCAGAATTCCTTTAGTATTTCCCAGAATTCCTTTTGATCTCACCACCATGTTGCATGGTCACATTTTGTATATAGTTTGCTGTAAGTGCTTCCTCTGGCTCTCTTCTCTCGAGGCTGGGCTGGATTAGCTAGCTTTCTTTACTTTAGTTATTATTAACAAACTTTATAAAATATAATATTGCATATTAATTTTAATCTTTACAATGGTCAGGAAATCGGAAAAATGAGGAGAAGCCATTGGATTTGACATGGAAATCACTGGTAACTTCAGACAGAGCAGTTTCAATTCAATTCAACATCCCAATGATGTGGAGAATCAGACTGCAAGTGGTTCAGAAGAAAAAGACTTTGAGGTAGCAAGGGTAGACAACTTTTCCAAAAAATTTGACTATGAAAAGTAAGAGAAATAATGGGCAAAAGCAAAGTAGGAACTAGTGAGGTTCGTTTAAGGATCAGGGAGAACAACAGGTAGGGAGACAGTGGGTACAGAGAAGAGATGGGGAATGACCATGGAAGCAACCTGATGGAGAAGATAGGAGAGAATAGAGTCAAAGCTGCCTGTGGAGGAGTAAGTCCTTATAATAGGAAGGTTAACTTCATCACAGACTGGAATAAAGAAAGAAAAGATAGGGTATCAGCAGTAGCAGCTAGGTGGCTCAGGAGAGCCAGAGCTAGAGACTGGAGGTCCTGGGTTCAAATATGGCCTCAGACACATCCTAGCTGTGTGACCCTAGGCAAGTCATTAATCCCAAATACCTATTTCTTGCTGCTCTACTGCCTTGGAGCTGACACTCAGTATGGATTCTAAAACAGAAGGTAAGGGTTTAAAGAAAGAAAAGGAAAGATGGGGTAGCATGTGAAAAATTTGAAAGAGAAAGCAGAGTATGACAAGGGAATTCTCTATAAAAAGCTTCAATTTTTTCTTTATAAAAATATTATTTACCATTCTTTTCTTTTTAAAGTTTTGGTTTCAGATTCTCTCTTTCCCTCTGATGGCTCCCACATCCACTGAAAAGGCAAATAATATGATATCAATTATATATGTGAAATCATGCAAAACATTTCCATATTAGCCATATTACAAAAAATTAAGAAAGCTAGAAAATTATAATTCAATTTGCACTCAGAATTCATATTTCTGGAGGGGAAGAGCAATTTTACTTCATGAGTCCTTTAAAAATTGTCTTGAATTACTGTATTAATCAAAGTAGCCATTTTTGGACAATTGGTTAATATTACAACATTGCTGTGCATTAATGTGCATAATGATCCCCAGTTCTCACTTCGTTTTGCATCAGTTCATATGAGCCTTGCCATTTTTTCCTTCTTCTGAAAGCATACCCCTCGTCATTTCTTATAGCATAATAATACTCTATTGCAACCATATGCTGCAACTTGTTGGTCATCTCCTCAATATTCTATGAACTGTGTTGTATTAGGGAAGCTACATGGTGGAGTAGATAGAGTGCCAAGCCTGGACTCATCTTCCTGAGTTCAAATCTAGCCTCAGATTGGCTGTATTACCTTGGACAAGTCACTTAACTCTGTCTGTCTCTGTTTTCTCATTTATAAAATGAGCTGGAGAAGGAAATGGCAAACCACTCCAATATCTTTGCCAAGAAAACCTCAAACAGGGTCAGAAAGAGTTAGCTATGACTGATGTGGTTGAACAGCACTGATGTTGTAGTGGGAGTGCCAATGTGAAATTGGTAGTCAGACCACTGTAATTCTAATGTTCTCTAATATTTTGATATATGGAAGAAGAAGAAAGCTAACGAAGATTTTTGTATATTTATATTTCATAAAGTTTTAGCCCTTAATGATGTCTCTAGGTTTCCAGTGGATGTTTAGAATCAGGTTAGGGTGGGTGGGAGGAAGCAACATCATCTGAATTCTATTAAAGAAGGGGTGACAGAGAAGCTGAGCTCTCCCCCAGGGACCTCAAAAGACCTTGGTAACTAAGAACTCGTGGTGTACACGTGGCCAGAGTCATTTCAAGGAGCAGAGGCAGGGTTTGCTTGGAGAAATGAATAACTAAAGGTATCGAATGTTGCATATGCTGTCAGACCTGGTCACTGTATTGGCTGCTTATTCTTTTTCCATGTTACAGATGAAAATTCACTGCGATTGAGTAGGAGGTATCATATCCAGAAATTATTGTGGCACTTTTCAAAAACTCATTGACTAAACAATACTTTTTAAATAAAATTTTATCAATAGAAAAGGTTAAAATGGAAAGGAAAGATAGGCACGTAGCTCCTTAGAGCAAAACCTCAAATGCACATAAATAAAATTAAGATCAGATGACAGGAAGACAGAGAACTTACTGGGCAATTGCTGTCATGTGAATAAAATTCTACAAATTAATAAAGTCCTTTACTAGTGATTAAGGAAAGAGAACAGAATATGCATGGGTAGGCACATGAGAGACAGCTTGTCACCAAAAGAAGTCAAAGCTGATCCAAATTAAATAAGGAGGCAAAAACTAAGTAAAGAATCGAGGATGCCAGGAGGTCCTGAATGACAGTTAAAGTCTACAGCAGGAATAATTCTGCCAGGAGTCAGCAGCAGCCTTTGGAAACTCAACAAGGATCAAGAAATGCAGCTGTTGTTGCTGGGAGCACGTAAGAGTTTGTTGCCACCTTCACAAAGGAAGCAAAAGGTCACATCTCAAAGATAGGAAGATGTTTTCCTCATGTGGGGGATGATCTGGGAGGGCTCTGACACCAGCGAGAAACTGTTCTTCTCTAAGGCCACAGCTGCCACAGAAACTGGGTAACAAAAGCCCCAATAACAAAAGCACCAGGAGCTGATAAACTAAACATCCCAGAAAATTCTGCAAGCAGCAGCAAAAAAGACAAAGGGAAATGTTATACAGGTCTTACAAAGAGCTTGACATCTTCTTTTGTAGTAGCAAAGAACTGGAAACAAAGGCAATTCCCAGCAAGTGTAGATAAACAAATTCTGATACATACACGGAATGGAATGTTATTGGATCACAAGAAATGATGAGGATGGTAAATACCAATAAGCATTGGAAGACTTATCTGAACTGATACAAGGTAAAGTAAGCAAGACCAGGAAAATAATCTATTCAACAACTGCAACAATATAACTAGAAAGTATAATAGGAAAAAATATAAATAACTGAGCACTGTGGAATTTAAGAAACAAACTTGACTACAAAGATAAATGAAAATATCTCTCCCTGATTCTTTGCCAAGTTGTGGTGGGGGTGGGGGTTAGGAGTGGAAGGAAATCCCAGAGGAATGGAACATGTATGTAACATCAGATTTCCTTTATATGTTGATTGTTTTAATGATAATTCCTCCTTTTATCTTTCTTTTTCTTTTTTCAAAATATTTTTGTTATGATACATGCAAAACCCAATAGAATTGCTCATCAGCCCTAAGAGAGGGGAGGGAGGAGGGAAGGGAAAGAACACGAATCATGGAACAATATTCTAAATTAATTAAATAAATAAAAATGGAAAAAAATGTTCAAAGGGATCGCTCTCTGGGAGGAAGAAGAGAAGGGATACACAGGGAGATCTAGGTAATATAAAAACAAAATCAATAAAATCTATTTTTTAAAATATGATTATGAGAAACAGTCTATGTTGGAGTTATAGAATGACAGGAATCCTAAGACTGATAAAAGAGAATTATGCTTCTGGAGCTCAGAAACTGTTTCAGTCTTCATAGAGCTTGACAAATCATAACCAGCTTAGTAAATGCTTGTTAAGTGGATGGATGACTCAATCAAGAAATATTTATTAAGCACTTGCTGTGTTCTGGGAACTGTTCTATATGCTGGGGATACAAAGAAAGCTAAAGGACACTCCCTATCCTCTAATAGCATACAATCTAAGTGACTGTAATCAAGATTATAATCAATATACAAATGTAAGTTTGTAAAGAACAAATACAAAAGATAAAGAAATAAAGTAACATAGAATTTACCTTTAATTATCCCCCATTTTTAGCACAGCATCTCTTTTTTTTCAAAGACTAGATCTCCCTATTTCCTCCAGCCTGGAGGAACTATTCATGGCAGGTCCCATTAGTGCCCAGCACTGAAGCTTCTCCCCTTCCCCAAGCAGGTCACCATATTAATGCTGGACTTAGTGTGGACACCTGATTAGTTTAATTCCCTGCAGCTCCAAAGTCTAGGGCTCAAGAGATCCATCACTCTCAGTCTCTTGGGCAGTTGAGTATGGTGATGTCACAGTGTGTGCCAGAATACAATTTAAACTATGAGAACTCATTTTTAAACTTTCAGTATGTGTATTTATGTCACAGAAATGAGCAAACTATAAATTAGGGCTTAATGTATTGTTTTGTTGATTGCCTAGACTTAAGAAAGTAATGGAGAAAATGTTAACAATTCAAGTTAAACTTTAAATTGTGTCCTGTGTAGTTTAAAATAAATTTTTTTTGAAAGCCAGTTGTTAAATGTTACCAGCACATCCCTGAATGTTATATGTGCCAACGTACCTGGTGACTCCTAGCATAGTATCTTAGATATTTTGTAGGAACTGGAGGTGTGACTTCATTTTTGAGGAGAATTCTCAATGAGAAATCCACCAATGCAGATTGTCAATTGCTCCACAACATACAGTCTTAGAGCATTTCAGAGAGGGTAATGAGAGCTGATTTGCTCAAGCTTAAACAGCCAGTATGTTTTGATGGCAGGATTTGAACCCAAGTCTGACACTGATGACAACTCTTTACACACCTACCACAGCTGGTCCCCTACCAGACACAAAATAGCACCAGATAAATATTCATTGAATATTGAATGAATCATCCCAGAATCAGAAGGCTAGATGTACTTTCAGAAGGTCAACTAATGTAGCCTCTGCCTCCAGGCATTTCTACATCATCCAACAAGGCTGTCAAGTCTCTCCCATTCTAAATACTTCACTACATCCTCCATGGGTACTTTAACAGTCCTTCAATTGAAAAACATTTCCTCTCGCTTTTTCCTCTGTCAGATGAAGGACAGCTGGTTAGTATTTACTTAGAATAATCCTTCACACTGCTCAAGTGTTAAAAAAAAAAACTCCATCTTGAACAGTGATATACCTGCCTACCTTTTTCTTTTAACCCTTACCATCTGTCTTAGAATCAATAGTGCATATGGGTTCCAAGGAAGAAGAGTGGTTAGGGTTAAGCAACATGGATTAAGTGGTTTACTCAGAGACACAAAGCTAGGATGTGTTGGAGGACAGATTTGAACCACTGAGCCACCTAGCTGCCCCTTGGCTACCTTTTAAAGAGATGGGCAAATAATCTCTAATACCTTTAACTATAACTTGGAGTTCCTAAATCACATCCATAGGAATGGCTTCCAGATATTTCTTGAGACCAATAGAAATCTCATACCAAGAGATTTTAGAGGCTAGAAATGATAGACAAGACAATCAACCTGAGCTGCCTCGGAGATTATAAATATGTAAATTTTGGTTAAATGGACTTAATTGTTTACTTTTTTGTCATCTTCATATTTGTCCAGTGTCTTAGAACTTAGGACTGTGAGTAGCATATAGTAAGTACTTAATAAATGCTTGTTGGGGGGCAGCTAGGTAGCTCAGTGGATACAAGAGCCAGGTCTGGAGACAGAGGTCCTGGTTTCAAATCTGACCACACATACTTTAGCTATATGAACCTGGACAAATCATTTAACCCCCACTGCCTTGTCCTTATTATTCTTTTGCCTTGGAACCACATTTAGTATAGATTTTAAGATAGAAGGTAAAGGTTAAAAAACAACACCCAAATGCTTGGATTAATTTGTCCACCTTAATACTGTTCACTCCATCTTCGACTAGAAACTATTAGAGGACAGAAAGAATATCTTTGTGTTTTTCACCAGTGCTAGGTTCTTCATACATTCATTCAACAAATGTTTCTTTATGACTTCTTATAAGCAGTGCATTATGGTAGGTGCTTGGTCATGGGAACTTTCAGTGATAATTATCAGGTTCTATCCCAGTTCTATACAGCTTTCAATCTAGTACATAGATATAGGCATTGTGTAAGAGGCTCCTCACTGACACGAAGAACCTGGATGTACTCTAAGGGATTCTCTACTTTATTGCCTACACCTAGTTAGGTAGTACAATGGAAAGAGCCTTATTCCCAAAGTCAAGAAGATGGAGATTCAAATCTGGTCTCAAACACTTTATTAGCTGGACAAGTCACTTTGAGCTCTGTCAGCCTCAATTTCCTCATATGTAAAATCAGGGTGATGATAGCACTTACCTCATAGGGTTGTTATAAAGATCAAGTGAGATATAATTGCAAAGCACTTTGCAAACTTTAAATTGCTCAAAAATGCTATTGTCATTATTTCCGTTCTTTAATACAATGAAAATTGCTACTCTGAATATTCTTATTCACATTGGTCCTTTCCCTCTGCATTTGATCTCCTTGGGGTAGCTAATAATAGTATCTCTGGTTCAAAGTGAATGCTCGGGTTAGTGACTTTCTTGATGTAGTTCCAAATTGTTTTCTGTAATGACTGAACCAGTTCTCAGCTCTACCAACAGAGCAGTAGTGTGCCTATCTTCACACGTCCCCTCCAATAAGAGTTATTTTACTATTTGGTCATATTTACCAAATGGAATCGGTGAGGTAGCACCTCAAAGTTGCTTTTTGTTTGCATTTTTTTTTTCTATTTTCTCTGTTCGTCTTCCATGCCTGGAATGCTCACCCTCTTCCACTCTGCATACTGACCTCTCAGGCTTCCTTTAACTGCCAACTCAAATCCCATCTTTTATTGGAAGTCTTCCTCAATGTCTCTGAAGTCCAGCATCTGTCCTCTGATATTTCCTATTTCTCCTCTATATTGCTTGCCTTGTATACATTTGTTTGCATGTTGTCTTTCCCATTAAATTTTGAGTTCCTTGAGGGCAAGGGACTGTCTTTTTCCTCTTTTTCAGCACTTAACACAATGCCTAGCACATAACAGGTACTTAATGAGTGCTTATCGATTGATTATAATTAGCAGCTTGCAACATTTTTTTCCTATGATTGTTGATGTTGCATTTCTTCAGATGAAAACTTGTATTTGATATTTTTAACCACATATCTATTGGGGAATGACTAATTCTTATATATTTGTGTTGATTTCTTATGTCTCTTGAATAGTGTGGTTTTTTGTTTTTGTTTTAAACCCTTAACTTCTGTGTATTGGCTCTTAGTTAGAAGAGTGGCAATGGGGGTCAAGTGACTTGCCCAGGGTCACACAGCTGGGAAGTGTCTGAGGCCAGACTCAAATCTAGGACCTCCTATCTCTAGGCCTGACTCTCAATCCACTGAGCTACCCAGCTGCCCCCTATAATGTGTTTTTTTAAAAAGAAATTTACTATATATATATATATTTTCCAAATTAATTAATTAATTAATTCCCATCTGATTCTAACTATTCAATTGCTTGTATAGAGGCTTTTCAATTTCATGTAATCATTCCTTTTCCTTTATGTTTAATGCTTTAATGTACATTGTTGAAATGGCTAGTATCATCCTTCATGATAAGTGAGACCTTTCCTAAAGTTAAGAGGATGCTATTATCCCAAGACTGAAGAGAAAGTTTTTATTTTGATGCTATTGACAAGGTAGAGATGTGAACGTATACACACATAGTTCATACAAAGCACTGATCCATGGGAAACAGGTCTCCCATTGAACAAAGGTGGGGAAAGGAGATCAAGAAAAACGAATTGATTCCGATACCATTTTGTAATTGATTCTATTCTCTATTGCCCTCAATATGTTATAAAATTGCCTACACCATGTTTCTTTGTCTCTTGAGTTAAGTTCAGAAATTCGACTTTTCTCTCTGAGCTAAGTGGTCTCATAAATCACCTTAATTAAAAGAAATATATTATCTCTATATATCTTACTGCCCATGTACAATTAAGGAAGATCTGTTATCTTACTAATAAGCCTTGCAAGATGTAAGTAGACACCAGGAAGTCTGTTATCTCTGCAATGCTGGCTGTCCTTCAAGAAAGTCTAAACTGTTATCATTGTGGCTCTAACTAACTATGCAGGTAGACATCACCATGAGCAACAAAATGGAAAGAGGGGTTGCTGCTAGTCGTGTATTCCTGACTTCCATCCAATAATATTGTTTTCTATCCGATCATATTGTTTTCCATCATCTATGATACTTTTAACTGTAACCAGTCATATTTTTTATTATTCCTGTTCCTTATTCTCTTGTACTTCTCAAAATTATATGAAGGCTTGTAAGCCCCACCTTGTGGTCTTTTGACGGACTGGGGAATAAAGACCCCTTTTATTGGTAATTGCTAGTCTTACAAATAAATTGAATGTGCTCAGAACTTTGTGCCTGTGTGAATTGAATGTTGTGGGACCTCACACCCAGTCCAATCTCAGAAGAAACTCACCCCAGTAGATGAAAAGAGGAGTCACAGAATCATGTGTCTGGTGTGATGGTGGTTGGGTGCCAAGGAAGCCAGATGGCTTGACATAGGAAAGCCATTGGGCAATGGAAGGACCTGGGGCAGAATCCCTCTCTTTCCTTCAGTACCTGTCTCTGGTCTAACTCTCTCTCTCTCTGGGCTGGCTCTTTCTGTAGCTTTTATCTCATCTTGCCATCTCTGACAAGTGGCAGCATGGAGGGGACCTTGCCAAGCTGGAATCCAGGACCTGATCCTACTTAAATTAGAAAAGTTAGAAACCTTATTTCTCTCTTACTCTGTTTCCTAATAAATGCTTATAAATTTAGTATTAAGCCTCCAAGATTAATTTTTATTTATAACATGCCTCAATTTACCTTAATTTCAATCATAATAGTATATACATATGTATGTGTGTGTCAAGATATATATGAGGATATATATGGATATGTGTATATATATGTATATCTTCACACACACAAAGTACATATAGGAAAATTATTTTTCCCATTTGACTCTCCACCCAGTGAGGTCATGCCTTCATTGGGAGAAATTAATAACATATTTAGAGACCAATTCTACTTCCCCTGGTCAATAGCTGGATGAGATAGATTGGTGATGGCAAACCTATGACACACGTCAGCACTGACCCACATAGTCATTTTCAATGACACGTGGTCGTATGCGGCCACATACAGAGAAGTATGGGGCCGCATGCCAAGGATGAAACATTTGCTGTAGTGTAATGTAGACACTATGCACTATAGATGACAATTCTACCTATGTTAATTTACTTGTTTAGGTTTATTACATACAGTTATATATTACAATTACACATTTTTGTTATTTAAAATATAAATATCGCAGAATTATGATTTTTTCTCGAAGTGACACACCACCCAAGTTATGCCTGGTTTTTTGGCGAATTTTGACACACCAAGCTCAAAAGGTTGCCCCTCACTGAGATAGATCCTGTACCTCTCACTCTACTGACATTGTAAGAGTGTTATGTTTTTGGCAGTCTGGGGCAGTGAAGATTTAAATAGAATGAACTATTAGTCTGAAGATGGTTATATTAGGCCCATTCATTTCTTCTGACATTTTGGAGATTAAGAAAGAAGAATTCTGTATTTCTTGAACTAATAGTTTTTTTCTTCTAAGTAGATAAACTGACTATAGAATACCCCAAACAGAATCGAAACTCTGTGGTGCCTGGTGAATGATTTAAGCTTCTGACTCATTTGTTAGTGCTGCCTCTCGAAATGTAAGGAAAATTATCCTACCATGTACCATCCACTCTTGCATATTTTATAAAAGGAAATATTTTAAGAGTGACCCATAAATAAATGATATGGCAGAATATTTCAATAATCTGTTGTACATAGGGGTTGTTGGAGGATTGAGGAAAGTGGTTGTTTTTGTTCTGCACACCCAAGATGATCTAGAATCCTGATATTTACAATTGTTGAGGGAAATGTATGAGGTTTAGACTGGGGGTAGGAGGCAGGTTGGAAGGACCAGGTTTAAAATGGGAATTTATAAGTTTGAGGCTTATTTTATAGACAGTGGGGACTCAGTGAAGGTTTGGGAGAGGATAGATAGCATGAGGAAAACAATATTTAGGAAGATGATTGTGGCAATACAAAGTTTAGGAAAGTCTGTGAGCATTTGCAATGGAACAGATGTAAGAAAGGTTTTGAATTAGGGAAGTGAAAATAAGAAGCAGCTATTTAATGTCGACTCACAAGACAATTGGGGAATTTCGATTTTAAGACTATCAGTTACTTTATTTTTCCTTTCATTCGAATTATTAGATGAATTTGTCCCACTCTAAGTGTCAACTTATTATTTTTTATTGATAATACATTAGTCAATTAGATAAAAATCCCTGGACTCACTGAGTTTAATTGGCAGGGTTCTCAGAGGCCATTAGTCCATACTTGCCAAAGAACATTTTCTATATCAACAACCGATTTTCATCCAGTCCCTGTTTGAAGATGTCTATTGAAGGGAAACCTACTAATTCCTGAGTCAGGCCACTCTAATTTTGGAGTGTTCTAATTTTTCAGAAGGTTTTTTTTTCTTACATCAAGCCAAAATCTGCTTCTCTGCAATTTCCACATACTATTCCTATTTTGGCCTTCTGGGATCAAATTGAAGAAATCTAATTTCCTTCCCCATGACCTTCTTTTAAATATCCAAATGCAACTATCAACTCTTCTCTAGGTTAAACATTCCAGAGACTTCCCTTAGGAAAAGTCCATTCCATGAAACTAAAAAGATTTCAAAGTTGGTGAAGTTCTGTGACCAAAATAAAGTTGCTCTTTGTGAGATAATAACAAATAAAAATGATATGATATCAATGAAAGAAGAGGGATCAGCTGATATTCATATAGTTCTCACATTTTTAATTTCCCTCCCAGTTGGGTACTTTGCCTATAACTCAGTGACTCTACTCTTTAGCCTGACCTTTAAGACTTCTCAACCCACACTCCACCATGCTTCTGGCTTATCTTCCAGGGTTACCTTATATGAACTCTCTACTCAAGTTAAATTGGTTTACCTGTATTTTTCCAAGATTTATTTATCATTTCTCCCATTCTTTTCCCTTTACCTATACTAACTCCTCTACCCAAAATTTCATCACTTTCTCTTTTTTTCATAATGAATTTCTATTCATCCTTCAGGGTTCAGTTCCCCTCTTCCATGAAGTCAGAATGGAAGTAATTACTCTCTCCTCTGAAATATATTAGGGTCAGTAGGAGAGTTTGAAGATAATTGGAACAAATGACTTCTGTGGCCCCTTCTAACTCTAAAATCTCATAGTCTCCTCTAAAATCTCTCATAATCCTCATAATATCTTTTAATCTTTTCTCCACAATTACCAAATTATATAGGAAATAATCTGTGGGGAGTTGTCACAATATTTTTCTTCCCTCCGAGAATATCAGAGCACATTTCCTTCACAGGTTCCTCTTGAATTGTGTAATATGACAGGCTCTTAAACCAATTTGCCTTTCCCTATTTCAATGAGGAGAGGCGTCAAGTGGAGCAATCATTCAGAATTAAAGATGACAGCTTAAGATATTTGTATTCACTCTTCAGTTTCAGCAACACCTACAAGGTTTCTGTGAAAAGGACATATTTAGAAGATAGAGGATGTGGAGAGTGGCATGGCACTAATCAAGAAATCCAACCTGAACCAAGAATCTTAACACCAAGTATCTTTTTGGTGTGATTAGCTAGGTAAAAGCACATTAATGTGAAGAATATTGATTAACTGGATGAGTTTGCAGAGTTAACCATTTGAATGGCTTTGATTATACCTTCCAATAAACAGAGTATATGTGCCCATCAGTAAATCCATTCATATGTCATTGAGGAAGAATGACAGGCATTGATCAGCAATGAATTAGTGAGCTGAGGCTGTTATGGAAGACTGAGGCTGAATTGGTTAGCTCTAAGCCAGGGGTCGGCAATGTATGGCTCTTGAGCCATATCTGGCTCTTTTGAGGGCCAGATATGGCTCTTTATGCAGGAGCCATAAAGTCAATGGGAGGAAGGAAGGAAGGAAGGAAGGAAGGAAGGAAGGAAGGAAGGAAGGAAGGAAGGAAGGAAGGAAGGAAGGAAGGAAGGAAGGAAGGAAGGAAGGAAGGAGAAGAAAATGGCATAGTCATTCCTGGTCAGCAAGATCTGACCAAAGAGCAGCAGAGATAAAAGAAGACTTTGGTCTTGGGGTGAGATTAGAGGAAAACTGCTGCATATGTGTAGCTATGTGCCTACTCCAAGAGCCACTAATGATATCTTAGGGTAGAAGCACACCATAGTTGCCAATTCTTTGACCCCTCCAGCCCCCCCAAAAAATATTTCTAGATCTCCCAGATCCTGACTCCAAGTTTCCTATATAAAGGAAGAGAGACTCCCTAGGAAATGTTGAGGTCCTTCTAGCCTCTTGAAGAGAGAAGAGTTCTGCAATCCTGCCCACCAGAGCAATGCAGAAGTAGCCTCAGGCTCACCTCTTTAGCAAACCCAAGTATAAGAATATTAGGAGAAGGGACAGCTAGATGACTCAGGAGATAGAGAGGCCTAGAAACAGGAGGTCCTGGGTTCAAATCTGCAATAAAAATCAATTTTGAAAATAGTAGTACCAAGGACAGAGCTCTGCTACAATACTTGTGCTTTTAACCCCTTGGCATCCTGAGCACTTTGAACCTCTTCAAGTCTTGGGCAGGGAACGAAGAGTAGAAGCTCTTAGATATGGCTGGCTAGCTAGGTGGAACAATCTACCAATGAGAAGACAGAGAAGAGGTTGTGCAGGGATGAGGGTGGCTCCCACAGCAATAGCAAGAGAAGACTGGGTCAACCATAAGGCATAGCTTAGGAAGTAGGAGTCTCCAACAGATGGACATAGTTCAGACAGAAAGAGGCAAGGGGGCAGTGGCCATCAATATGGGCAAGCAAGCAGATAAAGCTACTCACAAGTCATAAGTTCACAAGGCTGCCTGTATTTATGCTTTCATTTTTAAAAAAACCTCAAAGTTTCTTCCTTCTATAGAACTTTTAATTAAACAATTTGTCCATAATAGAAACTGGTCTTCATGGTCAAGGAGAAAACACCCTGAGCTGAGTAGTATGTACATTTATGTTCTCAATTTTAAATACCATTTTGTCAAGGTTTCTTTCCTTTGATGCTGATAGTCACAAAACCATATTCTCTTTGGGAGAAGATTTGGCCTCAGAACCATAATTAAGGAAATTTTGCATGTGAGGCAGGTGCCACAAAATGTACTTGATGCAGGTAGAATGAAGGATACTTAAACTGAATGAACAGGGAACAAGAAGTAGAGGGAAAGGGCTGCTCATCCCAGTCTACCTCTGGTAGCACCTCATATTATAATTATTTTCTAAACAATAATCTCTCTTTTTTCTACATTGACAAAGGACTAAAACTGCCATTGTCCCCCTCTACATTCAGGGATGTGGGGAATATGGCTCCTATTATCCTCCCCTACTTCTCCATCCAGGCTTTCAATATAGAAAGAAAATGTTCATGAGCCTGTCTTTTTACTTTCAACTTATGCATTTCTCTGAATAACTGATATCTTAAGTTTCCAAAGGTTACTGTTTAAAGTAATGCTTTCTTTTATTTCACCCAAATTTCCTCTTTCCTGTTTCATGATGAATCTCCCTGCCCACAACACTGTAATGCTTTTTTATAAAAATAATTTAAACACAATTTGTATTGATTGATTTTGGATTTAACTCATCTCATTTCCCCAATATATTTCTACTTCCTGGATGCCATTCAGGAAGCCATCCCTTCAAACAAAGAAGAACAAATTAATGAAAAAATTCAGTAAAATTAATCAATGCATGGTGCTTTCTAATTGTGGTGCTAAAGAAGACTTGGCAGTCTCTTGGATAGCAAGGAGATCAAATAAGTCAATATTTAAAGAAATTAATTCAGACTATTCACTAGAAGCTCAAAACTGAAACTGAAGCCTAAATACATTGGCCACATTTGAGGAAACAGGGCTCAATGGAAAAGTCTCTGATGTTGGGAAAGATTCAAGGAAAAAGGAAAAGGAGACAGCAGAGGTTGAGATGGAGAGATTGTGCCATGGAAACAATGAACATCAACTTGGATAGACTTTGAGAAAAAGTGGAGAACAGAAGAGCCTAGTGTGCTCTGCTCCATGAGGTCATAATAAGTTGGATGTGATCAAACAACAACAAATGGATAAATTCTAGTATTATTTCCAGTATTCAGCCCCCATAACCTTCTATCTTTTTTGTTGTTGTTGTTCCTCTGGGAGTTAACTAATGTTTCCAGAAATTCTGAAATGCTTCGAGTTAGCATTGCCCCAACTAAATGAGGCAGTCCTTAACTGAAAGAAACTTCAGAAAAATTCATTCCTAGTCCCTATTCCCACTCTTTAAAAATCATTCCAAGAGGGCAGACATTTACAAAATTCCAAAAAAAAAATTATGTTGCAGTTTCTTCCTTTAATACAAAACTTTACAAGACTAATCTCTCCCTGACAACTGGTCTTCACACTCGGAGAGGAAAAAAACACAGTAGACTAAATTCTGAGCTGAGAAAGAGCCCCAGAAATATATTAAGTGTTTAAAAGTAGACCATCCAGAGATAGGAACTCAAACATTTCTCAGCTCAGATGGAGATAAAATATTTAATTAGCCTGCAACCTGACCCAGAGGACTTCCACAATTTCCAGATAGAGTGAGCTTCCTTGTCACTACTCTCATAATACTGCCAAACTATGGGAACACTGATTGGCAGGGGAGACACAGATGGAAAGTTAAGGTTATCAGCATGTTTTTGCTAAGCTTTCCAGTCTACAGATTAGAGACAACTGGAAAATGGAACACACAAATCCAAGTCTATTCAAAGTTTATGGATCTTCTAAAAGCAAGGAGTAGAAGGAAAGAGAGGTTTAGGTAATTATCCATGTAAGTGGTGGAAAGATGTTGGCAGGAAGTAAGAGACTTTCACTCCCCTGTCCCCTGTCTCATTACTGTCATCTTTGCCCTTAGATCTCACAGATTATTTTGTGTTTCTCTTATTTTTGTTGTTGTTTGGTTGTTTTTCCATATCTGACTCTTTATGATACCATTTGGGGCTTTTTAGGCAGAGATACTGAAGTGGTTTTCCATCTCCTTCTCCAGTTCATTTTTACAGATGAGAAAATTGAGACAAACAGGGTTAAGTGACTTGACTAAGGTCATGCAGCCAATAAGTTTCTAAGGAAGAATTTGAACCCAGTTCTTTTTTACTCCAGGCCTGGCACTATCCAATGAGTCACCTAGATGTTTTCTGTACTTCCATACCCATAATTACTCATGTGCCTCTAATTAGGAATATATCTGGATCCAGCCGGATACAACCGCGAGAGACCCGTGAGTCAGCCACCTGGAAGAACCATAGGGGGAGAGAAGGGAACCGAGGCGCAATAAAGACAAATCAGTCTTAATTGTGACAAGGCTCGTTTATTGAGTGCAGGGAGTGGGTTTATATGCTTCTAGGACTGGGGTAAGGAATTTTCCAGTGGTCTCGGGCCGTTGGTCTCGCCACGCCTATCCCGGATGAAGCTGGATAAGTTTCTATTCCTAACATAAGTTTCGTTTCTTGGGAAATCCTTCACTAAGTTTCGTTTCTATGGTCTCCATGGTTTTTAGGTTTCGATCCTTGGTCTCTAAGTTTTGATCCTTGGTCTCTGACAATTCCCCCTTTCTTTTCATTTAAAGAGGCGATTTTGCCAGGACCGCAGTGACGGCCCCTGTCTTAGGCTACACAGGGGAGTTACTTGACCATCAAGGGTCAAGGACCTGTGCTAATCCCGTCATTGGGTTACCGCCCTGCCGGTGAAACGGAGACGGTCACTGTCAGGCAAGGTGTGTGGCCGTTCAGTGTCTGTTATTTCTATGCGATGGTATTGGACCATAGGGTACTTAGTGAGGGCTGAGTCAATTCTCGTTTTGATAAGTCTGGTCAGGCGTTGGAAAGCCCAAGGGCCAAAGGTGAGGACTAGAAGGAAGATAAAAAGGGGGCTAAAATGGTGGGGATCAGGGTAGAAAGCCAAGGGGAACCTTTTAGGAGATTGTTAAACCATCCTTCCCGAGCCTCAGCCTCCCTTTTTCTTAGGGCAAGGCGTTCTCGTAATTTTGCCATAGATTCCCTTACAACGCCAGTGTGGTCTGCGTAAAAACAACATTCTTCTTTCAGGGCTGCGCATAGTCCGCCCTCTTTCAAAAAAAAGGAGGTCCAAACAGCGGAACGCCCCTCCGCATCCAGTGTGAGGAAGTTAAGAACAAAAAGGGCATGTGCAAGAAGCAGGGTCTGATTGCCACACAATGGGTAAAGGGTTTCTTGGGACTTGAGTTTAAAAAGGGTGTTCTTAAGGGTTTTATTTGCTCGTTCAACAATGCCTTGTCCTTGTGGGTTGTAGGGGATTCCTGTAACATGCTTTATGCCTAACTGAGAACAGAATAGTTTAAAGGCCTGGCTGGTATAGCCGGGGCCATTATCTGTTTTGAGGGAGAGGGGCTTTCCCATCATGGACATAGCAAGGAACATATGCTTGATAACATGCCTGGTGGCTTCGCCAGATTGTGCAGATGCAAAAAGAAAACCGCTAAACGTGTCGATAGAAACATGGATATACTAAAGTTTAGCGAAAGAAGGGACGTGGGTGACGTCCATTTGCCATAGGTGGCCGGGGAGAAGGCCACGGGGGTTAATCCCTAGATGGGGTTCAGGCAAAAGAGTAACACAAGAAAATTTAGTACAAGAAAAACTGATATTAAACCTTAACATTTGGGTATCTTTGCCAACATACTTTATCTCCAGAAATCATTCTTGGATAAGAATTGATCCTTCTAGGAAGTTTGATTCCTAAGTTGTTTGCAGAGTTGACAAGTGATGTTTCTGTTACAAAATATCCTTTTGCAAAGCTCACATTAATAGGACATCTATAAATACTTGAATTATTATTTTACAAATAAATTTCTTTATCTCCCAGATTCTGGAGGAAATCCAGAAAGTTTCGGGTTATATTTCCAAGCTCAAGATCTAATACTTCAATTGTGGTAAACTAAAGCTGCAAGCTACAAGTCATCTATCACTAACTTCATCTACTTCTCAAAGCATGTTCCCTAACAATTTGATAATTTCCAATTATCTACCTAATAGGTTGTTTGGGGAAATGGAAACTTTAATTGTATAATTTGCCTTATGTGCTGATTATGGGACTTGTCACAAAAAACAAACAGGGAAAACATTTCCTCATATCCCTACAAGACCGATCACTCAGTTATTCTTACATATTTTGGTAATAATTAACATCTCACACTTAAGTCACAAAACCTGAATTAAGGAACAGGAGTGCTGGATTGAGTAGCTTCATAGTAAATATAAAACAGGGCTGTATTATCTCCTGAAACAGATTTTAGTTTGAACTCCATAACTTACAAATAACTTTAAATCCTTTAGCAATCTTTCAGTATATAAACAAAATGAATTTCAAAGCATTTACTCTTATTCCTTCCAAACTTCTCTTTAAAACAGAATGTAATAGAATCTCCAGTTTAGTTTCCTTTTACTTCAAAACATTGCTACATAGCTGATCAAATACCATCAAGATTATTCTGATTCATCATTTTTTGGGTCTATTTTGCACTAGAATTCACACCTATTATTTATTTATCCATTAGAAACTCCATCTTTTGAAAATTACCAAATTCTTAGAACCTGTATTATTAAAACCCATGCATAGATTAACCACTTTAAATACTTCTTGTGTATCATGATTACGTGCTGCTAGTTCTGATAGCACATACATTAAAAGAACATCTCATTTGAAATATCCCAAGTTAAATTCTGGAATAAGTTCTCTAACATTACAACTCTTTTTTCTGTTACCACAATAAATAAATTACATTGTACCATATCAAAAATCATTAGCAATCCTCAACCCTTAAAATCAATTCTTACATGAAAAATACTTCTAATTGTGGAGTAAAATCTCCCTTTTGTCTTAAGGCTTAATTTTAAGTTGTCACAACATATGTTATTTGCTTTATAAATTTCCAAACCATATTTCCTTTGTATTAACTGTCTTTTATTCTCTATAATATCTGCAGTTTCCCTTTTTATTTTAAATTTATGCTCCAATTGTGGTGAATTAGGGAAACCTGAATTTTTGCACAATCATTATTGATGTTATAAAGTTGCATTAGCTTCTTGTTCATTTTTTCACTTTACAGAGCTAAGCTGGCAAGTCACACTTGATTGGTCACTGTACCTCTCTGAGCCTGTTCACATGAAGCTATTCTACATGTTTATTCTTACCCATAATAATATTTTTTTCTTTAAACAAATTGCATGTTATTCCTTAGATCATGAATTTCTTCTAATACATTGCACAAGCTTTTAAAATAATTTTATATCCTAATAAATTACAATGCTGTCCAAATTTTTTATATTCATAATATACTAGATTCCTAATGCAAAAATATTATTTTTGAATTACCAAAATTTGAAACCCTAATGTTAATTATATTTTTACCTATTACTTAATATGATGGTACAGGTCTTAGAGTAACAATTTTACATGTTCATATGTTTTCCCTAAATTCAGTTTGATAAGCATTTCTGGTAAGTCTGATCATTCCCACACTGCAAATCCTAATAGATAGCTTTTCAATATAAGTTTTGTGCATTCTTAAATTTAACAGAAATTCCATTTTTAACTAGTAGTCAATGAATTTACACAATACCATCAGTACCTATTCAGTTCCTTAGCAAATATATACTCTAATGGGTAGAGAAAGGTCCATGAGTTTGGGGGAGAATGGGCGACGATTTTTAGCTTCTCATAGCTACTTCCTGCTGAACTGGGGCGGCGTGAATGATTCGCTCTCAACAATAGGGAATAGGGATTGGACATGTGATATTATTGGTATATGCACCTATTACTGTTCTTAGATAACAGAACTCCATCTATCAATGCAGGTGGGCACTTTATTTGTGATTCCAAATCTTGGAAAATTGCCTAAAGAACTAACGTGAAGACATTTGCTTAGGATCACTTAGCCAGTATGTATCAGATATGGGGCTTGAACCAAGGTCTTCTGGACCCTATGTCATAACAACTAAGTTACCCAATTGCCCACCCAATATTGCCTTGCATTTATTTACTTGAATTCTTTACAGCATCATTACAGCTACTTCCTCAAGATGTCAACAAGTGGGTGACTACTAACCAAGAGGTTACCTCTGTGGGACTGAGCTTCCAAGGAATAATTAAAGTTTTTGTGTTGTGAGTAGGGAGAGAAATAGATCATGGAACAGGACTAGAACCCCCAAATTATCTTCCCTCCTAATTAACCTTCTGGTTCCAAAGTATGAGACATAGTTAACCTCAGCTGCCTGTTGGCATTCGTTCAACCTAAGAGCAGCTCCCTAGCATGAGTGACTCTGACACCTTAGCTAAGAAGTCTTCGAGGGTCATTTTGACTAGTCTGATACATGCCCACATTCCTGGATGTTCTCTGCAGCCAATAGCATCCCAGACTGGTGACTCCTGACCTTATTTTTTGTTAAGACTTGTAATGTAGTGTGGGAGGAAGTAGGGAAGTGAAGAGCCAGGTAAGGCTCTGATAATCTTCAGACTGCAGCTTTTGAAGTCTGGGATTGCCCTCCTAACACTCATGGTGATGTATTATATAGTTCTGTTTTCCATACCTCTAGGAAGAGCAATCATACATTCATTTGACCTGTTGGTATTTCTCTGGGTGTTCTTTATTATTCACTTAGAGTCTTAGACCATGTGAGGTTCTGAAAGGCACAACTCAGGGCACATCTCAGGGGGAAGTAAGTTGGCATAAGAGTGAATTTTCTGATTCTTCAATGCTCCCTTCCCAGTTCAATCACTGAGCAAGACTGTCCAGTGTAGAACAGTTTTATGACAGTTGCTATTCTTCCATCCAAAGCCTTTGCAGAGTAGAGCAATGGGTCACCAGAACCTCCCTCCCCCTCCTTCCCTTCCTTTCTCTCTCTCTCTCTCTCCTTACCACTCAGGCAAAAGTTGGCACAATCAACATACAACTCCCATCTTTTTTATCTCAAAGCTTTGGGGAAAAATTAGCTCTGCATAAAAACAAACACACATGTGCATACACATGTTGGAGACCTCTGTTCTAAAGGTCTCAACCAAAAAGTTAAATGTCTATTTGTCTAATTCTAGGAATTACTGAAAGGGTCAGGCCAACCCAGAGTCAACCTCAGCCTTAAGGGAGTATCTGGTTCAGAGTACAAACTCCAACAAAACAGACTCCCGTCTGTCTGACTCTCTCAGTCCAGCACTACATCTGAATCAGCAATTAACAAATGCTTTTAGTCAAGTGACATTGGTAAAATGAGGATATTTTTTAACTACAAGAAAACAAAGCTAAAAAAAAGAATAAATTTCCTAGTGTAAAAATATTCATACTTTGAAGCTTTCTCTAAGCTGGAATATGTCATCTTCACTAAGGTTAGAACCTGAAAGAATGGCCTTAAATTTCAATAGGAAAGATGATGGCTGCATCTGAGGAGGCACTTCTTCTCAAGGGTTAGAAATGGCTTTGAGCCTAGAGCTGAAAGTATTGTTTTCAGACTAAAGACAGAAGAAAAGGAAAGAGGAGAAGAGGGAAGAGTAGGGAAGAAGAGTAGAACAAAGTGAAAGGACAGGAGAGAGGGAAAAGGAAAGAAGAAATGAGGAGGGCAAGAAAAGAAAAGAATGCAAGGAAAAGGAAGAGAGAGAGAAAGGGGTATGGGGGAAGGGAGGTGAACAGAGGAAAGAAAATAAGGGGAGATGGGAAAGAAGCAAGCTAATAGAATGATTCTTCTACCCCCTCCTCTCCAAAAAATGTTCCTGGCACAAATACCATGACTATGCAAATGAATTGTGACTTCTTTCTAGTACAAGAACTCTCAATAATCTATTTATAACTCAATAGGTGAGTACACAAGAGCTGCCTAATAGATAAAACAGTGAAATGACTTGTTCAGGATTACCAAGCCAAGAGTTATAATGGGTAGGATTTGAATCTATGTCTTTCTGACTCTAAGCCAAACACTCTCTGCAGTGTCATATTTCCTCTTATAAACCCAAATCCTCATCAGGTGGGCCTAGAGATGTATCCATCTTTTCTCATTCAGTCTAGAATGTCAGAGTCTACATCTTCAAATGGTTTTCCATTTATGACTATTTCCAGGTGGTTTGAATGACATTCTAGGATCTTAAGACCACAGGATCTAGAGCTGGAAGGGATAATAAAGATCACCCTGCCCAACCTCTTTTGTTATTTTACAGAGGTAAAATCAAGCCCTTGAGAGGTAAGGTCACAGAGTCAGGATATGTATGGCAGGGCTAGAAATGTGAATCCAAGATCCTCTGTTTCTGAATCTATTGTTCTCTCACTCAAGGCAGCCAGGGAAGAAATATTTTTCTAACTATACTCTTTCATTTTCAACTGGGTGTCAGCTTTTTACAAAATGAAAATAAATTAGTCTTATTAAGAATGTGTGAAGGGGGAGACAGAAAGTAACCCTTAAAGTTTTCCCAAATGGGATTTTGATGAGAAGCCACTTTGGAAACTTTGTTAAAACCGTTGGTAGTTCTTTATCGTCTGTCATTTGAGGTGTGAGCTCCCCAGCCACAGACAAGTCAGCAAAGTGTGAAAACAAAGTTTTATGAGGAAGGAGCTCACTTGTGATTTCTAGCTACAGTGCTGTCATTTGACATTTTCCCCCACTTCTGCCCATCCCTGCAGTTGACAAATATCTCTGAATCCATGTCCATCAGCTGGATTTTTCAAATCCTGGGCATCTTTTCTTAAATCATTTCTCTACTAGTCTTGACAGTAGAATGTCAAAAGAATCAACAATAGATTTTAAAATGGAAACATTTCAAGATGATTTCCTGTCCTTCCCTCCCTATGTAGGAGAGTGACAGCTCCTTGCTGATAGTTGTATGAAAGGGCAGTGAGCCTTCCTTAGACCCACTTCTCCCCTTGACCCTATGTTAATTAACCCCTGAACAGCTGTGACAGGATTGCTGCAATTTAACAAGCTTTTATTAAGCACCTACTAAGTACTGGTTCCTCTGCTAGGCATTGAGAGCTCAGAGGGAAAAAAAAAAAACAACAGAAGATACTTTGACTTCTACTCAGAGAAAGGAAGGAATGCACCCACCTCAACCAGATATATACTCTCCCTCTTCCCTGAGGGTGTGCCAGAGGACAGCAACTTTGAGAGAGGATGTCAGTCCCTCATTCCCAATGGCTTTAATCACCCACTTTCCTGTGAATGCTTTGCCATTTTTGTATATGAACATGAAATTTTGCCAAGTCCAGGAACAATCTCACATGTACTATTTATATAAATCAAGATTCGAACTCAGGTCTTCCTGACTCTAAGTCCAAAACTCTCTGGGCCACACTGCCTGGCTGCCTCCCACAGAAGGGAGGAAAGAGTGTTGAATGGAAAATCTTTTTCCCCCGCACTCATCCTCCTCCAAAGTCATTTGTGTTTTCTCCACCTTAAAAGTACATTGTATACACTTATTTATATAGAAGGACAGAGCGAATAGAAGAGATTTGGAATTAGGGAGACCTGGAATCAAGCTCTGCCTCTGACACATGCATACCACCTGTGTGTCCAGGGGCAAGTCAGTCACTTAAGCTCTTTGTGCTCTAGGCAATAAATTGCAAATAAGTTGCCAGTCATTATCAGCAGAGTTTCTACCCTGAGAGTTCCCAACCTCGGTGTAATGAAGTGATGGCAGGAGTAGAATGTGAACTGATTGGGATCAGGGGTGTAATGGCATGGAAAGAATACTAGGATTGAAACCTGGGATCAAAAAACATCAATCAAACTCTGTCTCACTCTCTACTATATAACCTTGGACAAATCATGTTTCCTTCTTTGGGTCTCTGTTTTATCAGCTCTAAAATGAAGAGGTTGGAACTAGATGGGACTCCTTTCAGGTCTAAATCGTTTAAGTGGTTTAGGGTTAGAGGTTTAGTGGGTTAAGATTAGCTTTATCAAAGGTTAGGAAGTAGCAGAGTTAAAACTGGATTTGAATACAGGGTTTCTGTCTCCATATCCCATCATTTATCCAGCTACATACTGGTTTAAACCAATCAAGTCTGAATTTTGATCTCCACAGCCTGAATCCAAGCTGAAATACTACTGAGCAAATAATGGAGGATGTTGCAGACCCAACCTCCAACCTTTAGGTTAAAGTTCCCATTCCCAAAACCAATGATGCAATACATGCCACAAAGTCTACAAATGGGATACAGGTCCTCACCAAGCCTTGACCTTGGAATCTGCGAAGAAATTACAGTTTATTAGAAAGATACCTAGCCAAAGGCCTTCTGGTAGCAAGCAGGCAAAAGAAACCCATGGCTCAATCCTCTTTCAGCTTCTCTCCCAGGCACAAAGTAAACAAACTCATAGAACAAAGGATACAAGATACATAATGAATTTTCCATTATTTGGGAGCAAGTCACTATTCTGTGGATTATCCTTGGTGGTCAGATGCCTATTACAGCCTAGTTAATTCCTCTGCTCTCCACCAAAGGAATGAGGCTGGAGAAGAAATGATCACAGCCCAGTCACAAAATGAGTCTTGTCTCTAGTTGTGTGAGTAAATGGGAATTTCGGTGTGTGGCTGACAGGCATGACACACTATTAGGGTGTCAAATAGCAATACATTATTATAAGGCTAATATATTTAAAGAATGCTCATCAATTTCCTTACATCCCAAGCTAGGATGCCTGACTGTCCTTCATCAAAGCAGAAATCCTCTCACTCTTCCGTTTGACCACATTCCAAAATTCAATATAATTGCCTTTGGCATTAGATTATTTTGAAATCTTCCTTCAACTTTTCCTCTCTGGTGCAGAGGACCAAAGAGCTGACCCATCTGCACATTCAGACTGAGTTGTGAACTATGTGGATGGTAGACTCCCATTGAATCATTGAAAGTGATGACAGGATAAACTGATCATGTTCTGTCTGGTCTTGTTGCGATGTTTTGGGAACTGGCATTTTTTGACTCTGGCATGTTCATATTTGCATAGTAAAGAAGAAATGTTACAATGAGTTCCTGCTGAATTTATTTCTGGCATAACATTGTCATCATTCTCTGCCTGTCTAATTCATCTCATACTATCACCTCTTATTACATACATACTGGATCTGGAGTCTAAACCATTATTTCATTCATTTAACAAATTCAACTTAACAGATGCCTAATAAGTACTTAGTAGGAAGCTAGGTGTTGGGATTCCAAATACAAAAAAAAAAAAAAAAAAAAAAAAAAAACTTCCTTGCCCTCAGGAAGCTTTCCTTCACAAAACCCTACGCGCAATTAATTTAGGTTGGCACAAGATATAGGGAGTGATGGGAACAAAACAGAGGTACAAGTAAAGTTCTCTAAAATAATTTGAGGAGAGAAGAATACTTTTTAGCTTTATGCAAGTTGCTGGGGGAAAGGGTAAGGGAGGAGATTCAGGAATAAGCAAGGTACATAATTGGAATAAATGTTTTAAGGGCATGAGCTATGTCTAATTATCTCTTTATATATTCAGAGGCATATTCTACTCATGATAAGCATTTGGTGAACTGGGACTGGATTTAGGATTTCACGGGAGTGGTAAATCTGTTTACCAATGGAAACCAACATTTTCTCTGCACCTTTAAGAGACTCAAAGAATTGCCCAGAGCACTGGGAGGGCAAGAAACTTGCTCAGTGCCATCGAGCCAGTAGATGTCAGAGGCAATGTTTGAATCGAGGACTTCCTAGCTTAAAGTTTAGTTCACCATCCACTCTGCCACTCAAGCATTCCAGACGATGTATATAAACAAGCCACGTTATCACAGTATTCCCTTGCATTTACTTCTAGCAGATCCCAGTTCAGACGTGGCTTTTTATAAATTAAAGCCAGAGATCATTAAGATGGATATTTGAGCCAAATCACATAGCCAATCTCCTCCCCCTTTCCTGGAATACATACCTCAAACCACTGTCCATGGGACTGCATTTTGAGGATAACACAGGGGTCTGGCTTCGAAAGGGCATCTCTGTCAGAAATACCTTTGCAGGCTACCCGCAGCTCAACTTTTGTCAGACAGGGACTGTTAAAGATTCCCAGCGTATTGGCAGCTGATTCATAAATGTTGCTCATCTTCTTCATTCTGTTTCATGCAAGAAAAAAAGGAAGTGAGGGAGAGAGGAAGGGAAGGAGGGAAGAAGTGGGAAGAGGGAGGAAGAGAGAGAGAGAGAGATGTCAGTCAGATAAAATTTTGTCAGAGAAGAGAGAAATACTCTTAGTTAAGTCTTCAATCAAATGGCTGTTCAACAGGCAGTTTCAAATGCTGGCAATATTTGTTATCTCACTTTCCACCCCAATAGTGCACTCCCAGTAAAACAAAACAAAAAAAAGTGCAGGAGTTTTGGCTCAGAATACTACTTCTATCTGATTTGCATATATTTGCATATTAAATGCTAAACTATATAAAATAAAATTAATTAGTTCAGTGGACTGCAAACTCCAATCTAGTTCCATATCAAGTCTGGAATACACAAGAAAAATTACCAATTTTCAAGTTCCAATCCTGCCACTTTCTATTCTGATGACCTTGGACAAGTCATCAAATATCTCTGAGCCTCAGTTTCCTCATCTTTAAAATGGTTACTATAATATTTGAAATGTTTCCTTCAGAGGATTGAAAGGAGGACTCAATGAGGTCATGTAAGTTGCATGGTAACAATGATGATGCTATAATAATGATGATAACTAAGATTTGTAAAGCACTTAAAAGTTTTCAAAGTCCTTGCAAAAATCTCATTTTATCCTCACAACAATCCCAAAAGGTAAATGTGATTATCATCTCCATTTTATAGATGAAGAAACTGAGGAAGATAGAGGTTAAATGACTTGAATCTAGATACACAGCTAATAAATACATGAGACTAAATTCGGACTCAGGTCTTTTTGAATCTGAGATCCAATTCTCTATTCATTGCACTATCTGTTGTCTATAGAAAATCTGGTGTCCATCTTTTGTTTTCAAAGAGGCCCAATGACATCACAGAGTGATGCGAGTAGGATTTAGGTGAAGTAGAGTTGCATAAAATCATCAGCCTCACTCTCTCTTCCAGAGTCTTCAAAGTCTAGTGGCAAGAGAAAAATCAGTGACTGGCAATGACCCAGGGTGCAATGGCAGACCTTGGTCACACTCTAGGTGATCCATTATTCTCATCTCCCCATTCCTGTGCTTGGGATTCCCATGCTCCCTAAATCACCAATGGGTTTAAGCCCTGTTGGTTATCCTTAACCTGGTTTAGCCCATCAACCAAGAGGCACTGGCATTATAGGTAAAAGAATTGTATACATGGCAACTATTGTTCTCATTATTACTACCATTATTCTTTCTCTACAACATCTGTCACTTCTGTCCCTTTCCCTCCACTCAGGTGGCCACTCCCTAACTGGGGCTCTCTTTACCTCTCTCCTAGACTATTTCCAGAGCTTCCCCACTGGTCCTCCTGCCTCAGGGCCTTTCCCCGCTTCAATCCCCACTCCTTACAGTTGCTAAACTGATATTTTTCCAAGCCCAGGTATGACCACATCACTCCAAACCTCAAGAAGCTTCAAAGGCTCCCTGTTGCCTGCAGTCTTAAATACCAACTCCTCTTTTTTTGTCTTTTTAAGTCTCTCAGCCTGGCTCCAATCCATTCTTTCCAGACTGTTGTCAGTTCTACTCGGTATTCCAGTCCATCTGGTCTACTTGTGATCCCCCTGCACATGATATCCCATCTCCTATGTATTTGCTTTTTCATTGATAAAGGAATGTTCCCTATATCTGGAATGCCCTTCCTCTTCATCTTTGCCTTTTGGAATCATTGGCTCCCTTCAAGATCAATATAATTGCCATCTCCTACCAGAAGCCTTTCCTGATCTGCGCCCCCCTTATGCCTACCAAATTATTTTATGCTAATTTTTGTCTCTTTGTCTTGACTTATCTTATAGACATCATTTCCTGCCGTTGAATGTAACTTCCCTGATGATAGGGATTGTTTAGTTTTCATCATTATATCATTGAGACATTGAGGGAAAAGAGCAGGTATTAACGCTGCTCAAGAGGTCCTGGGTTCCAATTCCAGGACCAGAAAAGACATCAGACTGTGTGAAGGAGACACAAAGGTATCTCAGTCAGATACTCAAATTAGGTCTGGAGATTAAGACTGGTCATGTCTTCTCTTTTCTATTAAAACAACAAATGAATTAGTGCATACTGGCTAGATGACCCTGGGCAAACGACTTAACCTCTCAGACTTTTAGACAACTTTCTAAGATCATATTTTTCGAGGAGGTCCCCACCTGCATCAGGAGGAGAAGTTCTTTACCTAAGAGTTCCCTCCATTGATGCAATTGCAGACCACTTTCCTATCAATTCGGATGCCCAGCTCATCAGGGCATCCAAGAGATACTTAGCTGATTAGAAAAGAACATTCCTCTTCGTTCCAGTCAATTACATCTTGTCCCAGACTGAGCCAATAGGAGCAGACAGCAATGGACATTTTAATGGACTTGAGCTGGAGGGAGCCTCCTCTCTGTCTGTCTTGCCTGGAAGTGCTGCCTCAGGCCTCTGTCCTCCAACTTAGTCCTATTTGAGCTCCCCATTAAGCCATCGCCATTGCTGCTGGCAGAGAATCTACCTGTCCAGGGAGAGATCTCCTGTCTCAATCCTATCAGCTCATTACCTCACTTCTCTGAGATCACAACTAAGAGACTAGAAGGGGAAAGATAAGGCACCCAATTCTGGGAGGGGATCTGGGGAGCTTCTCAGTCTGAAAAGACATAGGAACACACAAGAAAAAGATTGTCAGGTCCCTTCCTTTCCACTGGAGGCCCTCTAGAAGACAGTTTTATTAATAAATAATTGTCATCGTCAAATTGGTAGAGAGATTTATGTGATCTCTTTTTTACGTCCCCAAAGCCCTGTGAGAACATAGGCACCATTCTCCACATTTTACAGAAGAAAAATTGAGATTCTGAAAATTCAAGTGACCTGTCTATCAGCACACAGCTAACAAATCGTCAGAGGGCAGGATTCAAGCCCCAAATGACATTATTCTAAACCCATTAGTCTATTCTTCAAACCACCTTACTCCCAATCTCAAAGGGGCAGTGTCAGAGACACAGGCACAGGAGCCTTCAGAAGTCATGTGACTCATTCCCTTGTCTCTGAATAAGATGACCTGGACATAACTTTTTTAAGGCAATCAGAGTTAAATGACTTGCCCAGGGTCATACATCTAGGACCAAATTTGAACCCAAGTCTAGCCAACTCCAGATCTGGCACTCTATCTACTATGATTCCTAGTTGCCCCTGGACGTAACTTTTCAGGAGTGGGAAGGCGTGCTCCATAGATTCTCATGGAACATGGTTTCTGGTCAGAGCTTAAAGAGTTCTATCTTGCAAGTGTGAGCCCAAAGACCTCAATTCAAATCCTGATTTGGTCACTCAGAAGCTGTGTGACTGTGGGAATAATATTTATTAAACAGGAAGTATACTATGATGCCAGGTGCTAGACTAAGAGTTTCACAAATATTAATTCATTCAATTCCCACAATAATCCTTTTTAGGTAGGCACTATTATCATCATCCCAATTTTATGTCTGTGGAAACTGAGGCAGGCAGAAATTCAGTGACTTGCCCAGGGCCACACAGCTAGTAAGTGCTGAAGGTACATATGGACCACGGTCTTTCTGACTTCATGCCCAGCACTCTATCCCTTGTACCAACTAGCTGTGTTTGGCAGGTCCTTAAATGTCTCTTAACCCTGCTTTCTTTATCTGTAAAATGAGAGGGTTAGAATTAATGACCTCTAAGGTCCCTCTCAGTTTTGAGTCTAAGTTCTTAAAATCCTATGAGGCCACCCTTACAGTTCAGCATGGTGCAGCACTAGATGCTGAATCAAGAGATCAGGGTCTGGTCCTTACTACTTCCGTACCATGGGAAAAGCCATTTCACCCTTTTTTTCATCCTCAGTTTTCTCACCTGAAAAATGGAGACAGTAATACATCCACCTTGTGCCCCATAGACAGGCACTTTATAAACCTTAATGTGCCATTCAGGGTCAAGGAAATGATGGACAGGCATAATATGCTAGAACTGGAATAGGAAAAATCTAAGTTCAAATCCTGACTTGGGTACTTGCTAGCTGTATAACCATAGAGAAGTCACAAAAACCTGTCTGCCTCAATTTCCTCAACTGTAATATGGGGATAAAGATAATACCTATACCACAGAATTGCTGTAAGAATCAAATTAGATAATGCAAAGTAAATGCTCTACAGACCTTAAGGTGCTCTATGCATACCAGCTAAATACTCAGAATTGTCATTGGGTAGACTAATTCAAAGTAAAACAGGAGAGTAGCTTCAGACATTGTGCTACCAGGTCATATGCATTTTTAAAGAGACAATGCTGACAATGCAAGCTATAGATGGGCTTATTGCTGTGACTACCCTGACTGAACTATGATATAAACAGGTTTTGGATCAAAGAATCTAGAACTGAACTGGACATAAGAGACCATCTTATCCAAATCCCTCATTATATCAAGGAAACCAAAGCCCAAAAAGATTAGGTAAGGTAACCAGGGTCACAAAGTTACTAATTACCTGAAGTCAAATTTGAACCCAGATCTTCTGATTCCTCTGAATCCAGGGGAAGTACTCTTTCCCCTGGACCACATGCCCAAATGTGACTTTGAACCTTACAAATTTCAAGAATTGAGAGTTCTTAGACCTCATCCTCATTTTATCATGTGATGAGAAGATGAAGATCCACAACCCAGGAACCCCATCCCTTGAATTTTAATCTTCCTATTATGTCACAATCTTTTTTTGAAAAATTATTAGACTCTGTATCACCAAAGCATTTTCATTCTATTTATCCAACCTTGTTACTGTTTCAAGTATGATTGCCCACCACTGCTCATTCAAATTTGTTTTTCCTATGTCAGGCAATGTGTTTTTGTTTGGGAATTTAAAAAAACATGATTACCATAATTATACCCAGGGATATACTGGTAAATTTTAACAACTTTTTCTCTTTAAAAAAACTGTACATGACATTAAAATTTTTTTCTCTCTGTTTTTTAAAATATATTTAATTAATTAAATTTGAATTTTTTTTTCCATGGCTACATGATTCATGCTCTTGCTCTCCCCTCTTCCCTCCCCCTCCTGGAAACGATGAGCAATTCCACTGGGTTTTACATATATCATTGTTCAAAACCTATTTCCATATTACTAATATTTGCAATAGAGGTATCATTTAAAGTCAACATCCCCAATCATATCCCCATAGAATCATGTGATCAATCATATGCTTTTCTTCTGCATTTCTATTTCCATAGTTCTTTCTCCGGATATGGATAGCATTCTTTCTCATAAGTCCCCAGAATTGTCCTCAATCATTGCATTGCTGCTAGTAGAGAAGTCCATTATGTTCGATTGTGCCACAGTGTATCAGTCTCTGTGTATGAGGTTCTCTTGGTTCTGCTCCTTTCACTCTGCATCAAGTCCTAGAGGTCATTCCAGTTCACATGGAATTCCTCCAGTTCATTATCCCTTTCAGCATAATAGCATTCCATCACCATCAGATACCACAATTTGTTTATCCATTCCTCAATTGGTAGAGAACCTCTAATTTTCCAGTTTTTTGCCACCACAAAAAAGCATGGCTATGAATATTTTTGTACAAGTATTTTTCCTTCTTATCTCTTTGGGGTACAAACCCAGCAGTGGTGTGGCTGGATCAAATGGCAGGCAGTCTTTTAAAGCCCTTTGGGCATAGTTCTGAATTGCCTTCCAGAATGGTTTTATCAATTCACAACTCAAACAGCAATACATTAGTGGTTCCAATTTTGCCCCATCCTCTCCAACATTTAATACTTTCCTTTGATGTCATATTGGGCAATCTATTTTCCAGGTCTATTGTTTTATCAATGAGGTGTTTCGCATTTTCCTCAATTTTTTTATTCTTTTGATTTTGTTTTATGGATTCTTGCTGCCTTATGAAGTCATTTGCTTCTAGTTGTAGGATTCTACTTTTTAAAGACTGAATTTTATCCCTGGCTTTTTGATCATCCTTTTCCTTTTGGTCTGTTTTTCTTTGTAGGTCATCTTTCACTTTCTTTGCCTCATTTTCAAGCTGGTCAATTCTGGCTTTCAAGATATTATTTTCTTGATTTAGTTCATGTACCTCAGTTTCCTGATGATCTATTTTAATTTTTAAGTTCTTTAGCCTCTCTTAATTGCTTTTTGAATTGTGTTTTGAGTTCTTCCAAATCCTGTCTCCAATTCACTGGAGTTCCTGAGTTTTTTCTTGGTGTTCCTTCTTTCTCCTCTGTTCCATTTGTTCTTTGTTCATTACCTGGATAGAAGCTGTTGATTATAATTTCTTTTTTCTTTTTCTGTTGTTTACTCATATTTTTTTCTTCTCCCATCCCCACCCCATCATTGACTGTATTCTTGCTCCTCTGTTTATTTGCTGGATCTGTGGCTTAGGGCTATTCTGTCCTGAAGGGACTTCTTCTCTGCTCTGCTAATTACTTGGATTAGGTTGATGGAGTTGATCTGTTGTATTAATGAGCCCCGAGGTCAGATCTTCCCCAGCTACCAGCAGAAACTGAAGGTGAAGGTGAAGGTGTGGAGGCTAAAGGTAGTTACACTTGTCCTCCTCTCTTCCTTTCTGCCTGCCACCTCCCTGCCAGCTGCCTGGTCAGAGCCCTGAGCTTCCCCTGGTAGTACCAAGTACTCTGTTGTGGTTGCAGCCTTTGTCCTTGGATCCCAGTCAGCTGGATTCTTAATGCAGGTTTCAGTGCAGTAGGTGGGTAATTGGTGTTGAGGACTTCCCTACCCTCTGAAGGCTTCTTATCTGTACTATTGCTAGATAGGATTAAGCTGACCAAACTGATCTGCAGAGCTGGATGTGCCCTGAGGCCAAAATCTTCAGAGGCAGAGCCCCAAGATGGAAGAGTGGTGGCTGAACCTTGCCACCAGGTTGCTCTCTTCTCTGTCCCTCTCCTCAAACTGCCTCCCCAACAGCTGCGGTCAGAGCCCTGAGCTTTGTGTAGTTGTAGTGGCAAGGCACTCCCTCTGGGTTGAAGTCCTTGGTCCAAGATCCCAGGAACCACCTGAGTCTAGGCACAGTAGGTGGGGGAAGGGTCCTGGAACCTTCCTTCTTTCTTTCTTTTCCTTAAACCCAAGATTTCAGCCTTCTCTGCATACCTTTTTAGTTGAATCAAGCAGCAGGGTCCCTTGGCTCTGTCCTGTTATTTTATATGGTTTTCTATTCCCCCTTTGATTTACATTGGTGTGAAAGGGTTTTCACAGAAGAATTGGTTTTGCTGCTTCTAAGCCTCCATTTTGACACCACTTCCCCCATTTGGATATTTTAAAGGTATGATCTGGCATGTGCAACTAAGCCCAAGAATAGGCGAACAGAGTACAAGAGAGAGAACATTAGTACTATAATCAAATATAACTCACAACCAAGTTAATTGGACACATTTCTAATACTTCAGAATTACTGTGCTATGTACTCATGAAAAAAAGCAATAAATCATTCACATAAATAACTCTAATTACATATTACCATAATCCAGTTCAAATTGTTATATTTTTTCTTTTCTCTTATTAGTTCTCAATTATCTATTATCAGTATCAATGTCAACAGGATTTCATGATACCATGTATCTCATCACATACATACATTGTCATTAATACCTGTTAAAGGGGGCAGCCAGGGAGCTTAGTAGATAGAAAGCACTTGGAGATGGAAGGTTCTGGGTTCAAATCTAACCTCAATCACTCCCTAGCTGTGTGATCTTGGGCAAATCACTTAACCCCACTTCTCTAGCCCTTACTAAGTTTTTCTGCCTTAGAACCAACACTTGGTATTGATACTAAGACAAAAGGTGGGAACTTAAAAAATATTTGTTAAAAAGTTGTTAGGTATGTTTTCTTTTTTTAGCTGGATCTAACAACAAAGTTTTCCTGTGCCCACTCACTCAATATAAATAATCTTTTGTCTAGCACTGTGCTTCTTTCAGCTGCCTTTTGAGGGGAAATTGACAGGAATCATGTTGATAAACCATTGGTAGGAATCTCCCCCCAGGTCTATCCCACTGTTCCCCTGACCCACCTAAAGGATTCCCATGGAGCCAGCATGGCACAATAAAAATGACTTCAGAATTTGGAATCAAAAGACTTGGTTTCAAATCCCTTCTGTCCCAGTTTTCTCATGTTGGACAAATTACTGAACTTTCTCTTGGTTTAGATTTTCTCATCTGTATAATGAGAACATTAGAATAGCATCTAGGAACTCTTTCAGTTCTAAATTGATAATTCTATTACTCTGAAGTAGTACACCTAGTTCCTTGACTGTTCCTGATCTATCCCATTGCCTAGAAGGATGGAGTACAGTGTATTCTGGATACTGGAGGCTCTACAAGTCAGAAACTCTGGGCCAGAAGGCTGTGGATGACCATTCAAAGAAACAATAACACAATCCTCACACTGGGAACCTGAGTAGCAAGACAAAGAATAGTAGTTTAAATGAGAGGAAGGACAAAATGGGAATGGATTCTGGACTCTGGCATCTGAGGGCCTTAGAGAAGAGGGAATAGAAAATATAGTAGAAGGAAAGGAGTAAGCTCGTGTGGATGGACATCTATTCAGGCATGCTGAGGTTTTAGAGTAATTATGAATTTTGTTTCTTTCTCCTGGATATAGCTGTCCATGTCCCTGTTCTCCACCCCACAATCAGTCCTCCAAATCTCTGCTTTTCCTGAAGTACCAGATGTCTAAAAAACACCTCCTGTTCTCAGATATTTTTCCCTGTATTTTGGTTTTCAGGAAATATGTTGGCAACACAGTCCTGAACCAGAATTAGATTAGGACTCTAGAAACAGCTCCAGAGAAAATGATGAGGTGAAATTCATGTCAGAAAAGAAGGAATTCCTGGTTTTCATTTTGTCTCCTTCCTTCCTTTGTTCCTTTCTCTCTCTCTTATACCTGTGTCCTATCACCATCACCTATAACCTATGTTCTAAAAATTCCTCCACATCTCCAACTTCATTTTCTATCTCTTCTCTGGGATTTACAGTAATTAGTGAATAGAATATTTAACTTAATGGCCAAAATCTAGATTCCAAACTCATTTCAGACACTCACTAGCCATGTGACCAAATGTAGCCTTGGACCTCTGTCAGCCTCAGTTACTTTGTCTCTAAAATGGAAGTGAAAATATCAATAGCATTCATCTTACAAAGTTGATGTGAGAATTAATTGAAAAGATATATCTAAACTACTACTTAAATCTTAAAGCACATTATTATTGTAATATTATTTCCAACATGTATAGCTTATGCTTTTTTTGATGATAGGCATATGTCATTTTATCATTATTATTAATATCTTATCATCCCCCCAAATAGATTACAAACTCTTTGAGGAATATGTATTTTTAAAAATTGTTATTTAAAAAACGTCTTTGAGAAGACTAACACCATGATTTCAGAAGACTAATGGAGAAAAGTGCTACCTACCTCCTAAAACAGAGGTGATAGACTCAAGATATAGAATGATACATATTTTGGGGCAAAGATAATGGGGGGGGATTTGCCTTATCCTTTTTGTTACAACAAATTCATTTTTTTTTTATTTCAGTAATGGAGGGGGAGATGGGAGAGAGAGAAAATAAATGCCTGTTAACTTACAAAAAATTAATTTTAAAAAGTTTCAGAGCAAGGACTATAACATACCTTGTTGTATCTGTTGCCCACCCAATTAATGTTTAATTTGTCACTAAATTGTATCCCCCATACCTGATATGGTACCTTGCACACAAGTAATCACTTGTGGAAGTTAAATGAATTTTGGATGGTAGTGGTTGTGGCCCATTTTAGCACCCTACCTTACCTTTGCCTCTGCTGGGATTGGGTATTAAAAGAGGAGGCTAGGCCTGCCAAATATACACTTCACCAATTTTAAAATCTTACTTGAGTACACATTATACATATACCAATAAAACTCTTCCTGGGCAATTGCAAAATGGTCAAAGGATATGAACAGAGAGTAATCAGAGGAAGAAATTAAAACCATTCATAGAAATATATAAAAAAAATGCTCCAAATCACTATTGATTAGAGAACAACTCTGAGACACCATCTCATATCTATCATATTGATCAACATGACCAAAAAGGAAAATGATAAATGTCAGAGGGGATGAGGGAAAATTGGAACACTAATACATTATTGATGGAATGGTGAACTGATTACAGCCATTCTGAAAAGCAATCTGGAACCAAGCTCAAAGGGCCACACAGTTATGCATATTCTTTGACCAAGCAATACCACTACTGGGTCTGTAGCCAAAAGAGAACAGAGATAAGGGAAAAGGACCTACCCGTACCACAATATTTTAGCAGTTCTTTCTGAAGTAGCAAAGAATTGGAAAGTGAGGGGTTGTCCATCACTTGGGGAATGGATGAAAAAGTTGTAGTATATGGTTGTAATGGAATACTTTGCATCATAAGAAACAATGTACATGACAAACTTAGAAAACCATGGGAAGATTTATATAAATTGATGCAAAGTGAAGGGAGATAAACCAGGAGAACAATGTATACAGTAACAGAAATATTATATGATGGTCAACTGTGAAGGTTTAAATCAACATCAACAAAGCAAGTCTTCAAAATAACCATAATGGATTCATGATGAAAATGCCATCCACAGTCAAAGAAAGAACTGTTGGAATCTGAGTGTAGATCAAAGCATTGTCATCTTCCACTTTATTTCCTTCATGAGATTTTTATTGTACATGTGACAGGTCTTCTATCACAAATGAGCAATTTGGAAATATGTATTACATGAAAGTATGGGTATAACCTGTAACAAACTATTTACCATCTGTGTGGGGGAAGAGTAGTGAGGGAAAAATTTTTAACTCTAAAATGTCAGAAAACAATTGTAACACTGAAATATCTATCTATCTATCTATCTATCTATCTATCTATCTATCTAACTGTACTTGGAGAGATTTAAAGTCATCCCCCAGCCATGCTGAAAGAAATCATCTCTATCTACATGATCTCTAGGTCTTTAAATTCATATGATCCCAACATGGTTGCAATTTACAAATTTAAAAATGGCCCTCCCTATAAAAGTAGTTATGCAGATGGGTGACCTGCCACTTCCATTTAAGGGGAGAGAGGTAACTAGGCAATTTCACACTCTGTTAACAGGCAGGATTAACATGGCCAGATTGTCAATACATTTTCCTGGTCCTCTTTAAATCCCTTTCAGTGCCTTTTCCACAATAGCCAGGTTTTGAGGAGGCTAATTCGGAGAGGGAGCATTGTTTTGATAAAAGCTGACATTTGGCCAATTTTAGAAGTAAATTAAAGCTATCCTTTGCCAAAGATAATTTAAGTAATAAAAAAGCCATTTCAGCATATACACTCTTTCTCTACTTCTCTAATAGGACAAACTGATCCTGAAGCTTAATTAGTTTCTGTGTGAGTTGAAAACAACGCCAGAAAGGGAAAGGAAGCAAGCTTAGCTCCCAGGGGAACCAACTGAACAGAGTTTGTCTTGAAACTGTTAAAAAATAAATGCATAATCTATACTTTTTGTACCATTGTTCCAACTTTCAAAAATTTGGTCCCATTTTCATAGGCATATGGGGAGCAGGAATTCAGCTTCACAGGAGAAGATACTGCAGAAGACAAGTCAAGATGTGATTCTGGGCTAATACATCATGAACAAAACCTACCATACCAGTAGTTCTTGGTAGACTTTGTAGGGGAGTCTAAGTGTGGGTATTCCTTCCACTGATATAGATAACCTGTCTATGTAGATATAGAAAATCCATTTAAGATTTAGTTGATAAGTTTTAGGAAATTATCTGAGGTTCAGAGAATTATCATATAATATATATTTCCATATTTGTCATGTTAGGAAACAAGACACATATTGCTCACACTAGAGAACAATTCAAAGAAAAAATAAAGTGAAGAATGATATGTTTCAATCTGCATTTAGATCCCATCTTCTTCTTCTATCCTTTTTTTGTCATGAGTCCCTGGGAATTGTCTTAGATCCTTGCCTTGTTGATAATAGTTAAGTCATTAACAGTTGATCATTATATATTATTGCTGTGTTGCCATGTACAGTGTTTTCCTGGTTCTGTACACTCCATTTTATGCCATTTCATATAAATCTTCCAGGTTTTTTGGTGATCATCATGTTTGTCATTTCTTATGACATGATAGTATTCTATTACAATTATATACCATAACTTGTTCAGCCATTTCCCTATTGATGGACATCTCTTCAATCTCCAGTTCTTTTTCTACCACAAAAATAGCTGCTATAAATATTTTTGTACAGGTAGGTTCTTTTCCCTTATCTTCAATCTCCTTGGGATACAGACTTAGTAGTAGTATTGGCAGGTAAAATCCTACTCACTTTCCCTTGCACCACTATTACTCAAGACAGAATTACAGAATTCGAAGAAACTTCAATGACCATCTAACCCAGTGGTTCCCAAACTTTTTTGGCCTACCGCCCCCTTTCCAGAAAAAATATTACTTAGCCTCCTGGAAATTAATTTTTTTTAATTTTGATAGCAATTAATAGGAAAGATAAATGCATCTCTGGCCATCATCGCCCCTCTGGATCGCTGCAGCACCCACCAGGGGGTGCTGGCACCCACTTTGGGAATCACTGATCTAGGCCAAAAAATTATTAGTTTCCTCAACAATGGCCTTTGCTGTGGAATATCTCTTGGCTCCTACAGCCCGTTCTTACAGTCTATAAACACAGACATTAGAGAGAAGAAGGAAGGATATGGGTATAAGCCAAGGAGAAAACCTCTGTAGTCTGGAGCAACTAAGGCAATCAAGGACCAGTAGTATTTAATCATTCCTCCTGGAACTTCCATTTTAAAGACAGTGCCAGGCCAGTCATGTTTTCTTTATAAAGTCTAAATAAGTATTCAGATTATGATAACTAATTCTGGAAGTTAGATGAGGCAAAAAAAAAAAGAAATACAAATAATGCTAATTGAAAAAATGCAGTAAATTAAAAGGGATTCAGACAATATTTTGAGAGCTTTGAGGAAAAAGTGATCATTAGTGCTGAGGGGATGGATTGAGGTGGAGGGAAACCCAATGAATGGTGGATGAGAAACCAGGAAATAAGTCCTACTTGATTGAAGTCTGTACTCAAAGTTGGGAAGACCTGGGTATGTATCCTCAGACAATTATTAGTTGTGTGACCCTCACTTAAACTCTCTAAGTTTCCATTTCCTCATTTGTAAAATGAGAGGGGTGAAATGGATAATCTCTAATGTCTCTGAACTCTAAATCTATGATCCTATGACAGTAAGACTTAATGCAGGGGGTATCACCCAAATTAGATCTCCAATGACACTGAAGGGATAAGCATTGGGGAGAAGGCAAGAGATTTCCATTGCTCACATGGAGGATGGTCTGACCAAGGTAAAGGAAATGGGAGGACCAAAGGACAAAATGAAAATGGGCACAAGTCCACAGAACATGAAAGAAGACTGAGATAAGATTGAAAGAGTAAATCAGAGATAGATAGAATTTTTTAGAAACCTACTTCCCTCTCTCTCCATTTTTCAGAGAGAAGATGCAATTCACCTTTGAAACTAATTCTGCAAAAGTATGAGTCCAAAATCTGAAATCCTAGTCAAGAGCTCAATTTTCCATGTCTGATTTCTCCTAGCCTTTAAAACTTGGTGAAGTTCATTATGAATACTAGCAGTAGTCTCCACTAGAAAATCACAGGATCACAGAATTAAAGCTGGAAGAGACCTCAGAATCAAAGTAACCTAATTCCCTCATTTTACATTTGATAAAACAGAGGTGCAGGTGAAATTAAATGACTTGCCCAAGGTCACACAGGTAGTAAGAATCAGAAGTAGAATGTGAAATTCTTCACCATGTTGTCCAGATGATCTCCCTATCACAGTCATGTAATTATGAGATTTCTCTAATCAAAAACTTGCAAGAGACTCTTTGTAGCCTTCTCAAGAAACACTCAGTTCCTCACTTATGATCTTAACAGGTATCAACAATTAGATAACATCTAATCTTTCTGGCTCTATCTCCCTCAAGTCTCCTTCACACATCCAATGTTCCCAGTGAACTGAGCTACTCTCTGCCCCCTATTCTCATCCCATCTGCTTACTTTTGCTCACAATGTCACTTGTTCCAGGAATGGACTACAGGGCCATCTTCTTGGAAGTCCCTTCCTTCCTTCAAGGCTCATATCTGCTGCTGCCTCTTCCTTGAGTTCTTCCTAGATCTTCTTGAGATGAAAGTCAACTCTGCCTTCTCCAATTTCTCCCTGCTTTCTACTTAGACCTCCCTTTTGAACTTTTCACATTTTAACAATATAGCCATGGTTTGCATATTATTTTATCCTTCCTCATTTAGACTTTTAGTACCTTGAAGATGAGAATGATCCTTTCATCCTTCTCAGTGCCTAGCCCAATCCCCCGCATATACTAACTGCTTCATAATAGGACCTACCTAACTTAGGACACAAAAACTATATATCTGAGTCTATCGTAGCAAAGACTCAAATTCCAAAATAGACTTTCAAGATTATCAAATGCTTTCAAGGATTGAACGTGTTTTATCATCATTTCACTCTCCAAGCTCCCACCATTTAAGATGGTCCTATTAATTGCCTCTGAAATGTTCAGCAAATATTCTTTCAATTTATTAAACACCTACCATGAGCAAGGCTTCATGCTAGGTGTAGAAATAAAAACATTAAGAATATACACAGAAAGAATCTTTACTCCAAGAGGCTTACAATTTACTGGCACAGTCTTTATGACATTCACATACGTACATTCTATGCACCGAAGATAGAATGCAAGAAGGTAAAAGAGAAAAACAAAATGCTCTTAAATTTGAGGACAAATAGATCTCCTCTAGCTGGAGAAGAGATGGAACATGAATTTGGCTATTAAGGAAGAGGATTTCAAAAGATGTGAAGGAAATATCTTCTAAGTATTAGGGTAAGGGTAGTAATACAAAAATATAGAGGTAAGAGAATGTAGAACATGATTAAAGAATATCTAATCAACCAGTTTAGCTAAAATAAAAAAGGATGGTGGGGAGGCTAACATAAGATAAGTTTGGCAAGTTAGGTTACAAGCAGGTTGTGATGGTCCATAAATACTAGGATAAATAGTTTATAGTTGATTCTATAGTCAAAAAGGGATCTGATTCTTTAGCAAGGTAACATAGTCAGGCCTATCTATTAGAAATGTTAATTTTAAAATATATGAAGATGAATTTGAAGAGGAGAAGTAGTGAAAACATTGAGGTCAAAGAAAAGGTTAATGCAATAATATAAGAAACAAAAAGAATGAGGACCTGAATTAGGAGGCTGGAAGTGAGAAAGGGATGGATGAATGTCAGGTACAATTAACAGAAACATGGCAAGTGATTACATGTGTGTCGAAAGAGAAGGGCTAAAGGTAATTCCATGGTTTTGAGCTATAGTGGCTAGGAGGATGATGATACCATTAACAGAAATACACAGCTCCTGGATATTTCTATTTGTTATAATGGATGACTCTAAACCATCCAAATTGGAAGTCCCTCCAGGAAAAGTCAAATCACTGAGAAAATATGTGAAAGAGAATGGTCTTCAAGGAGCTTTCAGACTCCCACCTTTCAATTTCAATCTAATTGGGTAATGAAGGAGATAAAAAGGTTAGGTAAGACAGGAGCCCTGCCCTCAAGGAGATACCAGTCTAATTAATGCATTGCTGGTAGAGTTGTGAACTGATCCAACCATTCTGGAAAGCAATTTGGAACTATGCTCAAAGGGCTATAAAAGATTGCCTGCCCTTTGATCCAGCCATACCATTGTTGGGTTTCTACCCCAAAGAGATCATAGATAAACAAACTTGTACAAAAATATTTACAGCCACGCTTTTTGTGGTGGCAAAAAACTGGAAAATGAGGGGATGCCCTCCAATTGGGGAATGGCTGAACAAATTGTAGTATATGCTGGTGATGGAATACTATTGTGCTCAAAGGAATAATAAACTGGAGGAATTCCATGTGAACTGGAAAGACCTCCAGGAATTGATGTAGAGTGAGTGAAAGGAGCAGAGCCAGAAGAACTTTGTACACAGAGACCAATACACTGTGGTAAAATAGAATGTAATGGACTTCTGTACTAGCAGCAATGCAATGACCCAGGACAATTCTGAGAGATTTATGGGAAAGAACACTACCCACATTCAGAGGAAGAACTGCAGGAGTGGAAACACAGAAGAAAAGCAACTGTTTGAACATATGGGTTGAGGCGGACATGACTGGGGATGTAGACTCGAAACTACCACACTGTAACTATCAACAATTTGGAAATAAATCTTGATCGATGACACATGTTAAAACCAGTGGAAATGCACACCGGCTATGGGTGGAGGAGGGGAAGTTGAGGGGTGAAGGGGAAAGTAAAAGCATGAATCATGTAACCATGTTAACTTTTCTAAAAAAATAAAAAATTATTAAATGTTTAAAAAAAAGAGAGATACCAGTCTAGCAGGAAATAAGACCCAAAGAGAGACAGATCTAATACTCATCATCACATGATCAATGCATCAAAAAATACAAAATAAAATGCTGAGTGAGGTCTAAAGAGGCAATCCATTATCAGCAAGAATGTCAGAGAAGGTTACATGGAGCTCAGATAGCAGTGAAGTGAGAATCTAAAGAAAGAGGAGGAATTCAACAAATGAAGAGAGGGAGAGCATGACAAATATAAGATAATATCATGAATAATGACATGGAGGTAGGAAAGCATAAGGTAGAGAACAATGTAGTTTGAAGTTTAGAGTACATAGAGAGAGAAAGACGCACCACATCAGGTAACCATGCATAGCTGCCATCGTAGTTTGGACTTTACTTGGTAGATAATAGTGAGCCACTGCAGATGTTTGAAAAAAAGATTAACTCTATGCATCATAAGAAAATTAGTCTTGCAGTGGTACAAAGGATAGCTTGACGATAGAGAAGAGAGACAATGGCTAGGGAAAGATTTGGTCAGATGTAATTAATAACTTTTTTCCCTCTGGTCTTATCATTTCATTGGTGTATAAACTCTTGGTGAGAAACTTTCTTTTAACCAATGCCTATTAGCACCTTCTTTGTAGCTTATGTTCTCAGAGAGTTGTCAAGTGAACTGGGCAGCTAAGTGACTTAATAAGGGTCACACAACAGTCGTGTGTCAGACAGGACTTGAAAGTTGTTCTTCTTCACTCCAAAGTCAACTCTCCATCCACAACAGCATACTACCTCTCATTAATAGACTAACTGGATGGTAATGAGGGTCTGTACTAAGGTGGCAACAACAGAAACAAAGGAAGGATATGAGAGATAGTGGAGGAGGAATCTTTAGGACTTGATAACTGATTGGATATAAGAGATGATTAAAAACAAAAGTAGAGAATCAGAGATTTCCCTGAAGTTTGGAACATAGAGAATGAGTGAATGACAGTGCTTCTGACAGAAAGAGCGAAGCTAGGAGTAAATTTTATGGGTAAAGATGATCTCAATTCAGACTATATTCAACTTGAGATACTAGTAGGACAGTCAGATGGGGATGTCCTAAAAGCAGGGGGAGATGGAGGGTCTGGACCTCAGGAGTGGAGTTAGGAGTCCACTTCCAAGAAGTGGTAGCTGAATCTGTGGGACTGAATTAGATGAGAGACAGACAGACACAAAGACAGCGAGAAAGAGGCATCCTCTGCCAACTAATCAGGAAATGCAATTAGCATCCCCCCACTTAAAAGGGAAGCCATGATTTCTCTAGAAAGCAGTCATCATGTTCATTACATAACATTCATATTAATTTTACACCCCTCAAATGTCACCCTTTGTTAGAAGACCAGTTGGGTAGTTAAATTTAACAGGATAATTTTAAAGTCTGACGGAAGCTTTAAAAATAAAATTCAACCAAAATATCAAGGGATGTAGTTATAACAATCACCATCTTTCTCAGCAGCCTCCTTCCTCTTCCAGCCCACCCCTTCTCTGTACACAACAGTGCTGAGGTTCCTGAATGGAAGAGCTCAAGCTAAAATGATGTTTTATTATTTTTCCACCAAAATAATTTCTCCCAGTTTCGCAAGCAACTAAATTTATCAAGTAGAAAGATCAAATCCCAGCCTTCCTTTGTTCTCTTATTTCCTTTTGTTGATATAATCACTGGTTTCGGGACCTCCGTAGATGTCATGTTACCAGGAAACCGGGGGCTTGCAAAATTGATTTCAAGCCTCCGTTCCAGGACATGTGGCTAAATTTTTAAACAAGTAAAATTATTTTTGCATTCACCAGAAAAAAACAGAGGCTATGTATGAAGCAGAGGGTCCATTTCCCTCATGCAGCATTGATCACACAACCCAGCTAAAGGATCCTCTGGGGTTTGGAACAACATCATAGTGGTTTCTCACTTTATTTTTTAACATTCTCTGGCTTTATTGACAGAAGGCAATATGAGGAATGTGGGGAAGGAAGAGAGAGGGGGCACGTGGGTGCACCAAACAGACAGACATGATAGAAATAGAAACAGCTCTCAGGGACACCCAGAGCAACCTCTCTTCCCAAGTTCATTTTTTCTCCAGAGTCAGAAGCTGAATGAGAAGGTTTATGAGCCTATTGCCAGGATCCATCCAATGTGGCGCTACGCTTTTCCATTTTGAAATCCAATTCAGGAATAGAACTTTCTTATTATTCCTAAAAGAGAAGAAGAATACTCTGATACTATACTATAATGATGTTGAGGGAACCAGCTACATTTGGTATAAATGGAGTCTTTTTTGGAACCCCATTTGATAGGGCTGAGTGAAGTCTCCACAGCACCTCTTCAAAGGAACATTTTATAACAAGATTTCCATACTATATACCTGAGGGCATAGTAAAAGGGAAAATATGTGTATAATATGTGGGTGGGTATGAATCACAGAGAGAGGGAGAGGTAGAAAGGCAGAGACAAGGAAAGGGAGGGGAAGAAAGAGAGAAAGAAACAAAGAGAGAGGGAAGGGGTAAAGGAGAGACAGAGAAAGAGAGAATGAAACAGAGGCAGGATATTTTGTCTCTGTACATGTATCTTATATAGTATATGCATGCATGCATGCACATATGTATGAAATAAAGATAATCAGAGAAGAACTCTGGACTTGTGAGACTGGGATACCCTCATGGACCTGGCTCTGGGGAAATGGACATGTACCCTGGCTCAACTCTGAATGGTTTGAATTTTGAGATGATACATTTTTAAATTAATTTAATTAATTTATTTAGAATATTTTCCATGGTTACATGATTTATGTTGTCTCCCTCCTCTCTTCCCTCCACCCTCCCAGAGCTGATGAGCAATCCCACTGGGTTATACGTATATCATTGTTCAAAACCTACTTCCATATTATTAATATCAGCAATAGAGTGATCCTTTAAAGCCATGAGTTTGGGAGTAATGTAGTCACCATGCTTTGGCAGCCACTAGGAAAGTAAGGAGACAAGGAAACCAAAATATTTGGAGGCTATTGCAATAGTCCAGGCAAGAGGTAATAACTACCTCAACTAGGGTCATGGTTCTATGAGTAGAGAGAAAGTGATTGAGCTGGATATTTTCCCTTTTAGCCTATCTTTTGGTACTATGGAGGTGTCTAGAAAGTAAAATGCTTTTGAGAACAGGATGCTGTAGAGGTTTCACCTGCTAAATCCCATTAAATGGGATCCAAGAAAAACGGTATGCCAATATGTTTTCAAATCTTCTTTGTACTCTTGTGGCATGTCTCTCTCCAACTGTTAGGGTTCAGTTGAATTGAATTCATTTAGATAATTATAATGGGCCTACTATGAATGACATGCTGTACAAGGTAGGAAGGAGGCGACCACAGGAAGCATCTGTGACTTCATTAGCAATGAGAAACCTTTAATATGAGTGGTCACACACTCCTCAGTTGAACAACTCTTTTAGTGAGGAAGTCAGTTATCTTGAGGCCGGTCATTTCACTTCTGGGTGGTTCTAAGGGGAAGTTTTACCTAAATTCAAATCCAAACTCTACCTCAGTACAATTTCTACCCATTGTCTCCAGTTTTGTCCTCTGTGGCCAAGGAGGACAAATCTAATCCTCTTTATATGTGCCAGTACTTTAAATACTTGAAGACAATGGTCATATCCCTTCAACTCAATCCAGTAGATAATTTAAAGTGTCTAATATATGCCTTGTACTAGATGCTTGAAATACACTTGGCCATCAACCAGTATTAATTTAATGCTTACTATGCGCAAAAATCATACTGAATATTAAGTGTCCAAAAAAGGCTGCCTTCATCTTCAGTCAGCCAGCAAGCAACTACAGGCCTCAGAGCCAATATTCCAGTGAGAATCCTCTGGCTCCAGATCTGATGATACCATGAGATCCTTCCTTTATATCACATCAACCTCTGGAATCCCCTAAGAGTTCCAGTGCAAAATCTAGATCAGTCCAAAGCCCACTGGGATAGCAGGAGGGTTGGAACATGCAGGGATGAATCAGAACAGAACAGACCCTGCTTCTCTCTCTTCTCCCTCCCTAAAACCTCAATAAGACCTCAAGGCCAGAATGAATGAACAGATGAGAATATATTCAATTATCCCTTTATACATGCCAAGCACCACTGCTAGGTACTGGAGATATAAATGCAAAAGTGAGACAATATCTGCCCTCAGGGAGCTCACATTTGAATAGGGGACAGGTAAAGGCAGTTTGGAGTTTCTGGGCTGCTACTGGACCCACTGCAGTAGAAACATCAGGGGCACAAGGTAATTCAAGCACCTACTTGCTTCATTAGAATCCCAGTGCTTGTATCTTGTCATTGTTAAGAAACAATGCTAAAAGATGAAGAAGAAGATGAAGATGAAGATGAAGAAGAAGAAGAAGAAGAAGAAGAAGAAGAAGAAGAAGAAGAAGAAGAAGAA
>NC_058134.1:41127746-41241234 GCF_016433145.1 Gracilinanus agilis
GAGAGAGAGAGAGAGAGAGAGAGAGAGAGAGAGAGAGAGAGAGAGAGAGAGAGAGAGAGAGAGAGAGAGAGAGAGAGAGAGAGAGAGAGAGAGAAATTGCTGAGAGAGTAAGGCATTATTGGGATACATCTGGCTGCTAAAAACTGCCTCTCACCAGCAGGTGAAAGTCTTCTAGAGAAAAATGGCTGCAATCAACACAAAGTTCTCTATCACTGCCTCAGCTAGAAGGGCCCCTGGAGAGTCTTGTGGCAGAGTCCCTTGAAAATCTAGCACTTATTCAACCAATTACAAGTCTTAAATTGCTTGATCATCTCAACTGTTATTTATTTTCCTTGTTATCAACTACCTACTACCTCCAGAGCCACAATTGGAACAAAGTCTATTATTTAGGAATCCTTGTGTTTACTTAAAATTCAGTCCTTAGGTCTTATACTATCTCCCTGACAGAGTTAAATCACTTTTAAGTGCATTTTTCAAATACATAGGTTATATTTACTTCTTCCTCCCCCAAAGAAAAGTCTTTCCAATCCATCAGCATCCTAGAACCATAGAATCCAAATACCATAAATCAAATTAACCTTTTGCATGGCTTATCATCAGACTCATAATTAAGGCAGAATGACCATTACTTCAAAGAATCAAGGAGATGCCAAAAGAAAGAACTGTTGGCACTTGCAGTCCTTTAGCAGTGTAGAACACAGAGTTTAGGATCTAGTTAGCAAAAACAATTCACTAATTAAGAAGTTTCCCATCAACTTCTTCCTACCCTAGCCTAGACTTCTCTCCTTCAGTTCAAGACACTCTAAATTCTATTTTTCCAGTGTGCAGTTTATGGTCCTTGACCCAGGCACAAAAGGTTCTAGTTGCAGTTCTTTTTATAATTTGGCTGTAGTAAAGAGGGCCATCCATGGTCATCCTGAAGATCTTGGGAACCAGATAAAAAAATAGTGCCCAAGGAAATGAAAGCACTAAATTAAATACCAGCTCTCACCCTACTTGCACTCTAGTGAGTTGGTAGAGAACCAATAGACTAGAACCAAGAGATTCACACTTTGGCTCTTATGTGTATGTGTGCACCCATGCACAAGCCATGACTTGCACATACCTATCCTTACACATTCAATGAGATTGACATTCACTAAGTTCTCCTTTGGAATCTCTCCAAGATCTTAAGTTGATCTCCAGAATATTCTGCTTTCTCCATTCCCAGCTTTACAGAGGGACTAAGGACAAAAGTCAGAAATGATCCCAGCCTTAATGACAAGACTTGAGGAAACCACACGAATCTTGAGTGGAGAGTATCTAGGGAAGATCCATCAGAATGTAAGTAAAAAGAAGGGTGTCACCAGGCTTTTTCTCCCCAAAGAGGAGGAATCACTGACTAGAAATAGGCAGCCATAAAGATGAGGGTGTACCTACCAAGCACAGGCATAGTCTCAGCCTCTAAGGTTAGCCTCGTCTGACTGCTTGAGATTGGTGCCACTTGTCCAAAAATGCTATATCTGGAGACTTTGAAGGTTGTCCATGAAGCAGGTCCAAACTATCACCCAGAATCAGCCTTGCCAGGCTCCCCTACCATTTCCACTTTGCCACTGAGCAATGGGAAGCAGCCATCTGCTCCTGTCAGGGCTAAGCCCAGGAGACCACTGCCTGGCTCCGACAACTGGAGCCTCATCCACCTCCGAACCTCAAGCTGCATTTCACAGGGTGTGCACGAGGTGAGATAACTGAGGAGAGGAAGCAAGTGACAATGACAAGTGTGGGGTCTCCGCACGAACAAGTCCCTGCTTGTTTGCACAGACTGGCCTGGATGTCTACAAACCTTCTGCATGTTACAGAGCAGGGCTGGATGGGAGCAGATGGTTCGGAGGCTTCGGTGCTTCCTGTCACTAGGCAGGGGAAGCTGTTCCCTGGGAGTCCTCTGTTTCCCTGACACCTCCCTCGGAACATGGAGGAACCTCAGGGATGTGGTAGCATCTGTCCACTCCTGCACTGAAGCCTGAATGCCAGCAAAGGAAAGTGGGGAATCGAGTCTGGCTGTGCTCCAGCACAGGCAGACAATCCTAGGATTAAGTAAAACTGAACTATGAACTCCTCCAAATTAGATCAAAGCTACACTTTTCCCCAGTTACAAAAGCATCACGCCATATAGTAGAATCCAATTCAACACATGCTTATTAAGGGCTGATTATATACAAGGCACTGATCTGGGATATGGTCACCTATTACCTTTGGAAATCAATTAATTTCTGTGCCTCTGTTTCCCTTCATGCATTTTTTCCAAAAGAGAGGAGTGAAACAAGTGGAGAACATTGGACTAGGAAGATCCAAGTACAAACCTGGCCTCAGACACTTATTACCTGGGTGACCCTGAACAAATCAGTTATCTCTGCCTAATTTTTCCTTGTCTGTGACACAGGAATAATAATACACTGTTGTAAAGATAAAACAAGGTATTTGTAAAAACGCTTTGCAAACCTCAAAGGTGCTATATAAATGCTGTTATTATTATTGCTATTATTTAAATAGAAATACTTATACATGCATACCTGCCTCACAGGGAATTTGCAAGGTAGAGGTTCTTAGCCCTTTGCTTTCTGTTTTTTTTTTTTAATCTGTGTATTGGTTGTAAGGCAGAAGAGTGGTAAGGGCTAGGCAATAGGAGTTAAATGACTTGCCCAAGAAGTGTATAAGGTCACATTTGAACACAGGACCTCCTGTCCTCAGATCTGGCTCTCTATCCAAGAGTCACCTAGATGTCCTTAACCTTTTTCTGTGCCCTAGGCCCCCTTGGCAGTGTCTGGTGGAGCCTAAGAACCTCTTTTCAGAATCATATTTTTAAAACATATATAAAAAGATATAGAGAATTACAAAAGGAAATCAATCATATTGAAACATGATTATCAAATAAAAAAACACAATTCCACAGACTCTAAACCAAAACCTAATATAAATGTGGTCTATAATTTCCAGTTCTCTCTAACTCAGAGATTTTCACACTTTCTCAGATCTCTGAGCAACAGAACTATCAGTCAGCTAACATGCATTTATTAAGGCAGCACCTACTATGTGCCAAGGACTGAAGATCCAAAGAAAGGCAAAGATAGTCTCTGCTCTCAGGGAGCTCACACAGCTTGGTGCCCAAACTCCATTTTCCCATCAAAGAATTGATGGAATTATCATCTTTGCTTTGAATGACATTGATAAAAAGTCCAGGTCTCAGTCACTGATCATTTGGAAACAGAATATGGTCTCCAGTCCTGGCTCTGCCAATAACTATCTATATGACCTTAGGTAAGTCACATAAATTCTCTGATCCAACATGTCCTCACTTTTAAAAGGAAGGATTGGAGCAGCTGATCTCTGGGATTCAGTTCTAAGATCCTTGATTGTCCTCTACCATTCGTTCATACCAGCGACAAAAGTATAGGCAATTTCATATATCATAAATGTATATACCAACACAGAGACTGATGGACTGTGGCACAATTGAATATATCAGACTTCTCTACTGGAAGCAATGCAATGACCCAGGACAATTCTGAAGGACTTATAAGAAAGAAAACTACCCACATCCAGAAGATGAACTGTGGGAGCAGAAACACAGAAGAAAAACAACTGCTTGATCACATGGGTCAATGGGAACATGATTGGGAATGTAGACTCTAAGCAAATATTAATGCAAATTAATGCAAATATGAATAATATGGAAATAGGCCTTGATCAATGACACATGTAAAACCCAATGGAATTATTCATTGGCTATGGGGGGAGGGGAGAAGGGGAGGGAAAGAACATGAATCATGTAACCACAGAAAAATATTCTAAATCAATTAATTAAATAAACTTTTTCAATTAAAAAAATAAATGTATATACCAAACTATGGCTCTCCAGGAGTCACCTGGAGGACCATCAAGAATAGGATAGGGGACAGCTGGGTAGCTCAGTGGAGTGAGAGTCAGGCCCAGAGACAGGAGGTCCTAGGTTCAAACCCGGGCCCAGACACTTCCCAGCTGTGTGACCCTGGGCAAGTCACTTGACCCCCATTGCCCACCCTTACCACTCTTCCACCTATGAGACAATACACAAAAGTACAAGGGTTTAAAAAAAAAAAAAGAATAGGATAGTCAAGGTTCCTGACTTACATAATCATTTTTTCCTTTTTATTGTCATGCAAAACACACTTCCATATTGGTCATTGCTATAAGCTCACACTCATACATATCCATAATCATTTTGAGTGAGCATTCCAAGTGATCGCTCTGAGTCAGCACTAGCCAAAAATACATAATGGGTGAAGTATGTCTTTGGCATCCTATAACAGGGTCCTTCCTAGGGGGCAAAATGCATAGAGTGCTGGATTTAGAGCTAGGAAGAACTGTGTTCAAGTCCTGTCTTAAACACTAGCTGTGTGACCCTAGATAAACCACTTAACATCTCTTAGACTCAGTTTCCTTATCTGTAAAATGGGGATATGAAGAGCACCCACCCCAGAGGCTTATTGTGAAAAACATATGAGATGAGTTGATAAAGCTCTTTGGAAATGTTAAAGATATACAAATGCAAGCTATTATTATCCCTTTTTTTTTAACAAATGGAAAAACTGAGCTTTAGAGAGAAGAAGTCACTTGTCTGTGTTTGTACAGATGGTAGTAGAGGTCGTGTTCATACTCAGGGCTCCTGTGATTCCAGGTCCTGTGCTTTTTACCCCACTCCAACATGCTGCCAGCCCTGATAATTTAAGGTGTGACTTCTCCAATCTTTTCCAGGGGAATTTGCCTTTTAGGCAGGAACTCTAAGATAGGAATGGCTTTGACAGAATGACAGATGGGTAAGGTTGTTGCTTTGATGGCAGAGGGCCACCTTCTCCACTTATTCACTAAGTCAGCCCTCAGTACATAACAGCTGGGGTTGCGAAGAGAAGCTTCAGCACAGGTTTGCCTTCTCCTTCCTTCCAGCCATATGTTCCCTTGGCTGCCAAGAGTGAGGCTCAGGGAGGACCCAGAATTGAACACCAGAAAAGACCCTAAAAGTTTCCTGCTCTAACCTACTCATTTTACAGATAAGGAAACCAAGACTCAGAGACACAAAGAGACTTACACAAGTAGCAGGGCCAGAATTCAAACTCAACCAAGGAATAATCCAATGTTCTTTCTATTATAATCTTCTGCCTCAGTAATTCTCCATTGGCTCCCTGGTGCCACTTAGGTTGAAAAGTGGGAGAGTGTGTGTATGTGCTAGGGAAGAGGGTATGGAATTTCATACAAGAGCAGTTCCTGGAAAGGATGGCATCTTGGCCAGTCTGTCACTGGCACATACTCCAGGCTCTACCAAATTTAAATAAATATACAAAAAATTCTCATGCCATTCCTAACCCTACGACCTCCTGAACAGTACTGTCTAGACCAGTGATGGGAAAACTTTTTAAAGAGGGGGCCAAAGGAAAGTAAATGCTCATCTGTCAGTCTCTTTCTAAGGCAACTCTTTTGAAGTTTCATGGTATTGTATCCTACTCATTGTATTCGTCAGATTAGGAATAATGTCATGCAGCCAGATAGAACATTTCAGGGGGCTGCATCTGGCCCGCTGTAGTTTGCCCATCACTGGCTAGAATCAAAAGACACAGAAAAAACCTCAGAGGACACCTAATCCCATCCCCTTCTTTTTACAAAACTGGAAACTGAAACCTGGAGGAGGGAAAGTTACTTAAGTACTTGAATTTGAGTCACTCAGGACCTGAGTATGAATGCCAGCTCTGTGATTACTTATCTGACTTTGAAGGGAAAAAAAACCCTTTCTAGGTCTCAGTTTCCTCATCTGTAAAATGAGAGGATTGGAATGGATGACTTGTAGGATCGCTGAACTAAAAAAGAGTCTATTGGGGAGGCTAGGTAGCTCAGTGGATAGAGAACTAGGTCTAGAAATGAGAGGTCCTGGGTTCAAATCTGGCCTCAGACACTTCCTGGCTGTGGGACCCTGGGCAAGTTACTTAACCCCCATTGCCCAGCTCTTATCGCTGATCTGCCTTGGAACCAACACTTAGTAGCAATTCTAAGACAGAAGATAAGAGGCTATTTTTAAAGAATCAATTGAGCTGAGGGTGGATGCCTAGAGTTATAATTTGGCCCATTCCACTGCCTTCTCCATCCTTGATTTCCTTCTTGCACACCTGCCTATCACAAGGTGAGGTGATGGAAAATAATTGCTGTAGAGTGAAGAAGAATGAGCTCATACAGGATGGTGTGGGTGTTGATTAGGAATTTGTCTGATCAACAGCAGGCCCAATAGCTCATGCAGGAAACATGACGACCTGATACTTTAATAGCAGTGATTTATACTTTCTCACCCTGGGAATTTCAGCAGGCTTGATTCATGGTGCAAAATGCTGTCAGTGCATAACTTGATCTACCAGTGAGGGTGGAGGGATCTTTTGTCGACCATTGCCAAGGCTAAATCAAGCCACAGTGTCATTATAGAAGGGAGCGGCTCAGGACAGAAAGTCAAGATTGCCTTCTTGAAGAAGTAAATAGGATCTCATGGTGTTAAAAAGTACAGGGAAGAGATGAATTATGGCAAGAAGTTCCCATCTGGTCTCCCAGGTTCCATTCTCTTCCTTCCCCGATCCAAGCCACTCCCCTGCTCAAAAATCTCCAATGGCTCCTTCCCATCCTCAGGGCAAAATGCAAACTCCTTAATTATGGCATTTTGAACCCTCTAAAACTTCCCTTTTCAGACCTTATTCTATATTCCCCTTAACAGACTACATCTCAGTCAAACTGGACTGACAGCTCAGACCCAACCTCACATCTTCCAGTTAGTTACATTCATGGAAGATGTCCTCCATGTTTTGAAAGCACTTCCTCCTCGTCTTTACCTAAGTTTCCTTTAAGGGTCATTTCAAGTGCCACTTCACACTCAAAGCCATTGTCATCCCTCAAGCTGTTAATGCTATTTACCTCATCAAATGACTCTGTTTTCTCAGCTGGGTCTATTTTCCCCAACGATGTAGGTTTCTTGAAGGTAGGAAAGGTTTGTTTTGTTTTCTTTTTGCCTTGTATCCCCAGTGCCTCACCGAGTGCCTTGCACACCGCAGACATTTAATAAACATAAATTGAGTTGGGTTGAGGTCAAGCTAGAGTACTTTCCTTTGCCTTTGACTGTTTTAAGTTCCATAAGAAGGCTTCATGGATCAGAGACAAGAATGTTTAAGTTTATGGAAGAGAAAACTTAGGGAGATAAGACAGATATTTTTAAGAATTTGAAAGACTTGTATGTGAAAAGGAGAAATTAGACTTATTTTGCTCACTCCTGGTGGGAGGCATGATTAGGTTTATTGTAAGACTATCAGCTTTTCATAGTCGAAAGCCCAAGATAGGGGTATTTCTGTTGAGGACAGAAAAGGAAGAGTTTTTCCTTATCCTTGGCCCAAGAAGGCAAAGACAGGGTTTCCCCTGGCCTGTGACCAATGAGTAAAGAAGCCCTCCTGTGACAGAGGGAGATAGGGAAGAGTAAGGAATATGGGATGTCTGCTAAGGGCTAAGACACCTAGGGACTAAGCATTGGGGAAGCAGATTCAAGAAGAGATCTGGCACTAGCTAAGCTATACCCACTGGAATCACTGGCTTAAAAAAAAAGAGAGAGAATTGACGTAATATCCAATTCAGTCCAGAAGACTGACTAACTAAAGACCATGCTAAATGAAAACAGTAGACTAGGAAGGCAAAGAAAAGTGAAAACTAAAAGGAATAAGGCCCTGTTTCCCTCAAATAACACAAGGATGAACTGCTAAGACTACTGTAAGCTTACCAACTTTCCCCTTAACTCTCTAACCACAGCATGTTTCCCAACGGTATTTAGAAACACCTCAGAAAGGGATCATGGACTATTTTAGGGGAGCTAAAGAATAGAAAACCTGACATGCACTCTCACAAGCTGAGCTAAGAGTTGAAAGAACACAGTCCCCAGAATAGTGGTGGTGGCTAGTCGGGTCAATCACTGGACTCATTTTCAGGGAGTAGTGAAAGGATGGCTGACTGGCTGGATTCGTGTGATAGGATAGGGGTGATGGAGGGCAAGGAGCAATGAGATCAACAGATTAGAAAAGTATGTCTATTAAGGAAAGAATGAATAGCCACTTGCAAACAAATTATTCTGTGGAGTTGGGAGAGTGAATGGCCCTATCTAGATGACTTGCTTTTTTATCCTATAGAATTTTTACACTTTTTCCTTATAGAACACATTAATAATAAAAACTGGCATTTAGACCTTGCTTTAAATTTTTCAAAATGTCTTATTATCTCTTATGAGACTCAGAGAAACCCTGGGAGGCAGATGCTGTAGGGACAGACAGTTAAGGCAGCAGAAAGAATAAGTAACTTGCCTATGATCACACAGCAAGTAAGTGTCAGAGACAGGATGTGAAATTAGGTCCTCCTTGCTCCAAGCACAGCATTCTACCCACTATACCTTGCTGCCTTTCAAAGTATGGTGAATTAGGGGATAGATAAGTCCCTTCTAGCCCTGAAATCATATGGTTCTAATTATAAAGGTAATAAAGTTGAGGAGGCAAGATGGTACAGTGGACAGAGAAATAGAACTGGAATCAGGAAGACCCAAATTCAAATCTAACCTCAGACACTAACTATTTGCTTGGATCTAGGGCCAGTCTTTTAATTTGTCTGCCTCAGTTTCCTCATCTGTAAAATGGGGATAATTATAGCACCTACCTCCCACAATCGTTATGAAGATCTAAAATGCTTTACAAAACTTAGAACTATATAAATTGCTATTGTTGTTGTTGTTGTTAATCTTGACTATGTCTTGAGATTTACTATCACTCAAATTATTGCTGTTTTCATGGAATTGCATCCTGATCCTTTAGGACTCAAACAACAAAGACGGCTTGAGCTAATACAGTCAAAAAAAAGGATGTTTCCAACTGAGGGAGCTGCCACACAACACTTAGAAGACTGCAAAGTTCAAGGGAATTTCTTATTGTGTTGTTTCTAATATCCCAAAGATCTCACATGACGGCTAATGTATTTGGGCAGAAGGGCAGAAGGTCTCCGAAGCGAATGACAACAGTATAAGTGGAAATATACACATGCTGACAATTCAAAAGGCCTCGTTACCGTAGGACGAGCTGGCTCAGTTACAAGGTCATCAGAGAAAGCACTGGAAAGAAACAGAGACATTCTATACAGGACAGGGCAAACTGTTCCACTACCTACCCTATGGGGGAAAGGCTTGGTCCCTGTCCCAATGGCATGTCAAGGAAATCCAAGAGTTATTTAAGATGCATCTCTGAGTCCTAGAAACAAGCCTAGTGTTTTGTATAGTTATGCACACTACTCAGGGGTATATATGGGATTGTTCTGACCAGCCATTTTCCAAATGAAGAGGACCCCTGAAGAATAGGAAGGGGGCTCCCAAAGAACTAGAAATCAGTAAATACTCTACTTTTCCAGAAGGTGAAAGTGAATTGGGGGGAAAAAAAAATATATATATATATACACACACATACATATATAAAATTTTTAGAATATATATGTATTGGTTGATTGGATTGATGTACATCTCTGTCAAAATTCTAAAATATATGACTTGAGAATACTTCAAAAAGAAATGGTCCATGGGGCAGCTAGGTAGCTCAGTGGATTGAGAGCCAGGCCTAGAGACGGGAGGTCCTAGGTTCAAATCCGGTCTCAGACACTTCCCAGCTGTGTGACCCTGGGCAAGTCACTTGACCCCCATTGCCTACCCTTACCACTCTTCCACCTATAAGTTAATACACAGAAGTTAAGGGTTTAAAATTTAAAAAAAAAAAGAAAAGAAATGGTCCAGGTCAGTGGGAAGATAGTGGCTCGATGGATTGAGAGTCAGGCCCAGAGATAGGAGGCTCTGGGTTCAAATATGGACTCAGGTACTTCCCAAGTGGCCTTGGGCAAGTCACTTAACCCCCATTGCTTATCCCTTACCACTCCTCTGTCTGGAAAATGATACACAGTATTGCTTCTAAGATGGAAGGTAAGGGTTTAAAAAAAAGAAAGTAGTGATCACTGGGAATTAGTATAGATTCACTAAAAATAAATTAAGGCACACTAATTTTATCTCATTATTAAGATTGTAAGGAAACAATTATTAAGTGCCTGCTTTGTGCTAAATACTTATAAAATATATTATTAATCTTAACAACAATCTTGAGAAATGAGTACTATTATTATCCCCATTTTATAGTTGAGAAAACCACGGCAAAGAGAAATTAAGTGACTTGCCAAGGAGCATACTAGTCTAAGGCCAAATTTGAACTCAGATCTTCCTTACTCTGGTGGCAGTTAAGAGGTACAGTGAATAGAATACCAGCCCTGGAGTCATCTTCTTTAATTCAAACCTAATATCAGACACTGACTAGTTGTGTGATCCTGAACAAGTCACTCAACCTCACTTTTCTCATCTGTAAGTGAGCCAGAGAAGGAAATGATAAACTGTCCCAGTATCTTTGCCAAGAAAGCTCCAAATGGAGTCACAAAGAATTAGATACATTTGAAAATGACAACATACCAAAACTCCTTGGCTCTAAGTCCAGTGTTCTATTCACTGTAATAGACGTTCTATCAATCAATCAACATTTTAGTTTCTACAATGTGTTAGGTACCGAATATAAAAAGACAAAAATTATTCAGTCCCTATACTCAGGGAACTTACATTCACAGTAGAGACAACATGTGTAGGTAGACAGAAAGATAGATAGATAGATAGATAGATAGATAGATAGATAGATAGATAGATAGATAGATAGATGGATGGATGGATGGATGGGGATAACTTAGATATAGACTGGCAGAAATAGTTACAGATAGATTAGATAGATACAGCTATAGATAGAGAGATATATACATACACATATATACTGGGAGGGTATTAGAAGCTGCAGGGAAAAAGGAAAGACTTCATGGAAAAGGTAGACTTGAACTGAACTTTGAAGAAAACAAGAGATTCTAAGAGGCAGAAGTCAAGAGAAAGCACTTTCCATTAAGAGGCTGGCCACTTAAAGGGGATGGGGATGAGAGGTGCTATGTATGAGGATTAGCAAACCAATGTGACTAGACCATAGACATGTGAAAGGGGATAATATATAATAAATCTAGGGAGGTAGATTGTAAAGGGCTCTAAAAGCCAGAGAGAAATTGGTATTTGATCCTAATGGCAATAGGGAGCCACTAGAGTTTATTGAGTAGGGGAATAAGATGGTTAGATCTGAATTTCAAGAATATCACTTGAAAGTCAGCTAAGTAACTCAGTCAATTGAAATCCAACCTTTAGACAAGAGGTCCTGGGTTCAAATCTGGCCTCAGACAATTCCTAGCTGTGTGACCCTGGGCAAGTCACTTAATACCCATTGCCTAGCCCTTATTCTTTTGTCTTGGAATCAATACAAAATATTGATGGAATATCAATAATGGAAGATGGAAAGTAAGGGTTGTTCCCCTAAAAAAACTACCACTTGGAAGCTGTGTGGAAAATGAATTGGAGAAAAAGAATGACTGGAATACAACAGATCCCATTAGGAGGTTATAAGCAAGAAGAGGTGAGGGTCAGAACTAGGATGTTAGCCATGTGAATGAAAAAAGGGGACAGAGTTAAGAAATATTATGGAGGGATGAATGACAGGATTTGACATATGGGAAGAATGATAGGAAGGAGTTGAGAATAACATCAAGGTTGTGAAATTGTGTGACTAGATAGAATAGTAAGGTCCTCAAAAGAAATTGGGAAATTCTAAATAGAGGCTGATTTGGAAGGGAAGGACTAAAGATAATGATTTCTCTTTTGGACATTCTGACCTTGAGTTGTCTCCACATCATAGAGTATGAAATGTCCAATAAGTAATTGGTGCTATGTCATTCACTATATTGGATAAAGGTTGAGGAGACATATTGGGACTGGATAATGGAGAGATTGGGAGTCATCTCCATAAAGATGATAATTAAATCCATGTAAGCTAATAAGGTCATCAAACGAGGGTATATGAAGATAGACAGAAAAAAGCATATAAAGAAGACAGGGCCTTGACCAGAGAGCCTTAAGAGGTATTCATGTTGAGGGAACATCAAATGGATAAAAAGACAACAAAGGAGATGGAAAAGGAGCAATCAGGAGCAAGAGTGTCAAGAAAACTTGGAGAGAAGAATGCATCCAGTAAGAATGTGATCAACAGTATCAGATGATGCAGATAGATTAAGCTCAATGAAGATTGAGAAAATCACAAGATTACTAGTAACTTGGAAAGAGCAGTTTCCATCGAGTGGTGAGGTCAGAAGCCAGATTTCAAAGAATCAGAAGAGAGCAGTCAGAGAATATATGGAGGCAAGATGATATCTAATGAGATGGTTGACTCTAGCGAAGATATTTTTTTTAACTTGGGCTTATTTTTATGTAGTAGGAAAGAAACCAATAGTTGGGGAGAGGTTGTGAATTAGTGCTGGGATAAAGAGAGGAAGGTAATTTTAAGGTAAATCTGCTGGAAGGAAGACCCTAGACTAATAGAGCACTAGAATTCCATAGTCAGAGTGAATCTAGATTTTAATTGAGGCATTTGGAAAAACAACTTCTATTCCTTGGAGTCAAGATTAAAGAAATGTAGACTGAATGTATTTATGGCTGATTGAAGTACCTAATCCAAAGAATGTCAGTTAAGAGAGTGAAAATGAGGAGAGATCAGAAGAAAGTCCTATTATAATGTAGATAATGATCCAGCAAAAGAATGAGAAGGAATGGTCAGTCAGGTTGGAGAAAAACCAAGTGAAATCAAGGTCACCATAATCCATAGAGGAGAAAGTATCTAGCAGCAGAAGGTACCTGTGTCCAATGTTGTAAAATTGAATTCTATTTAATTTAAGGAACATTTAGGGTTCTATCTTTGAATCTAATTTTTAACATAAAAACAATGAATAATAATGCTTGCTATTTTTGGCCTCATGGCTCAGGTTAGAGCAAAACTGCAGATTTATGTATTTATTCAAAATTTGTTCTCAGGAAGCTAGTACAAGCAAGAATTTTATTACTAGGTGATACTGCAAGCAGGTACAAAACAAAGCATACACACAAACACACGCGCTATATGACAATACAGAGATTCAGCTACACAGAGCCAAAGTCCACTCACTTAAAATAGACAACTAGCTGGCAATTATCTCAGTGTATACACATTCAGAGTAAGGTCTGAGCAAAGAAGTTTTGCACTTTAAATATGGCTTGGTTGAGAACAAGTAATCAATGCTAGATGTAGGAAGGGTCATTCCTAATCAGTTCCGAATGTAATTGGAAAACTTCTTAGGTCAATCATTCATACCAAGCTCAAGTGGAAGAGTTTCTTAATAGATGCCAATACTTCCCCCTGAAAGTATTTAGTTAGTTTTTATGGGAAGGTGATTCTTGCCTTCCTGAATATTATATTCCAAATCTTGTGGTCCTTTAGTGTGGAGGCTGCCAGATCCTATGTAATCCTGATTGGGGCTCCTTGATATCTGAATGGTCTCTTTCTGGCTGCTTGCAATATTTTCTCCTTGACCTGGAAGTTCTTGAATTTGGCTATTATAGGCCTGGGGGTTGTCTTTTGAGGATTAAATGTAGGGGGTGATCTATGGATTCTTTCAAGGTCCATTTTGCCCTCTTGTTCAAGAATATCAGAGCAGCTTTCTTTGATAATTTCTTATAATATGATGTCAAGGCTTTATTTTTTTCTAGACTTTCTGGTAGACCAATAATTCTCGAATTGTCTCTCCTGGACCCGTTTTCCAAATCAATTGTCTTTTCAATGAGATATTTCATGTTTCCTTCTATTTTTCCTTCTTTTGATTTTGCTTTATTAATTCTTATTGTCTCATGAGATAATTAGCTTCTACTTGCCCAATTCTAGTCTTTAAAGACTGATTTTCAGCTATGATCTTTTCATTTTCCTTTTTGGTTTGGTCTATCCTGCTTTTCATGGCTTCTAGCACTTCAATTCGGGTCTCTCTAGTTTATTTATTACTTCATGTGATTTCTGTGCCTCTTTTTCCATGTGGGAAATTTTGTCTTTTAAGCTATTATTTTCTTTTTATATTACTTTCATTTCTTTTTCCCACTTTTCTTTGCATTTTTCTTCTATCTTTCTTCCTTGGTTCTTGAACACTTTTTTGAGTTTCTCAAGAGCATGTGACCAATTTCCATTTTTTTTGAAAGTTTGGATGTGTTTGCTTGCTTGTCACTCTCTGCTGTTGCTTCTGGGTTTTTTTTGCTCTTTTTCTCCATAGAAATTATCCAGGGTCAAAAGCTTTTTTGCTGCTGCTTAATCCTTTTGCTACCAGTAGATTGGAATTCTTGCATGTTGGTGAACATTGCTTTCTTAGCTTCTGTCTCTCAGGGCTTTGCCTTGGTAGTATCTTCCCTTCCCAGTCAGATATCTGAGGGAGGAGAGCAGGCAGTTCCTTGTGTAGTGTGCTTTAAAGCAGTTTGCCCTGAGGTTATTTTTCCAGTCTCTACTGCCTCTGCTGTGACCACCCTTGCCTTTTCCCAGTTCCCCTACTTTGCTGCCCAGGCTTCACGCTCTTCAGTCTCATGTCCAAAGTCTCGCTGCCAAGGCCTTGCAGTGCCCTCAGAGGTGAGTCTATGGTGCCTTCAGCCAGCCTCTGAGAATTTAGAGATTGCCCAGCCCTTTCTACAACTCTGGCACGGTAGATGGTATGGGGGAGGGATAATCAGCTCACACTTTGATCAATGTAATTTCATCCCCTTATAGCATGGGATTCCCCAAACACTGCCTACCTTTAAGGCTACATCCAATGGGAGAATCCCTTTACTCATCAGATTTTTATTTGTCTTTTTGAGATGCTCTGCAATGATCAGTTGGAAGGAGATTCAGAAAGCTCCTATTACTCTGTGGCCATCTTAGCTCTGCCCCCCTGAAGTTTCTTAATAAAGGCCAGAAATTGGGCAAGTGTTTGATCTAGTAATAGAGACCCCATGAATAACTGTTGGCATTGTAGCCACTGCAGTTGGCCAGGAACCTCATCCAGTTTAGGAGCCAAGATTTTATATACACAAATACAGATTGTCTTTTATAATTTGCATTTTTATGATCATTAAGACCACTTAGGCTAAGTGGCATCATATTGAATTTCTATCATTTAAAACTACATCAAACTATGTATTTAAAAATCATAATTATATAGCTATAATGAAAGCCAGTATTTACATAGAAACTGAAGATTTTCAAAATGTTTTCATTGGTTATCTCATTTGATTTTCACAACTTTGTAAGGTAGATGATATTATTAACATCATTTTTCAGAAGAAAAAACTACAGGTGAGAGTGGTTGTAAACCTGGGGTCACATAATTAGTAAGAGTTTCAAGTCAAATTCAAACCTAGGTCTTCCCAACTCCAGTCCCAGTGCTCTCTCCATTGTATTACCCAGCTGCCTCATGATTAGAAGACGTGCATTATCACATTTTAGATGGTACAGAGCTAAGAAGAAATTGATAATATGTCAAGTGGCAGAATCAGGATTCAAATTCAAATGATGGGCCAAAACTAATAAGGTGAAATTTAATAGGGATCAGTGGAAAAATACTGCACTTAGGCTCAAAATAGTATCTGTGCAAATACCAAATGAGGGAGAACTGTCTTAACAACAGCTCGAGTGAAAAAAGACATGGAGGTTGAAGTTCTTTTAGCATTCAATGTGAGTCAACCATGTGATGTGACAATAGGAAAAAAAGCTAATTCAAGCTTGAACTGGATTACTCATATGAGGCATCCAGAACAAGGTTGGTGGCAAGCCCATGATACTCTTCTCAGCTGAGGTCACATCCAGAGGATTGTTTCAGCTTCTTAGCAACACATTTTAAGAGTGACATTGGATGGATCCAGAGAAGCATGAGCTGGCTGGTGAATCAGGGTCTAAAAAACATATCCTATGTAGAAAGTTTAAAGAACTATAGGATGCTAAATCTGGAAAAGGCCAAATCAACTTATCACTTTATGTCTTCATATTTCTTTGTATTCTTTTGTTTCAGTTAAAACTGTTTAAAAATTAATAATTTCTCACTCCCCCAACTTCTTCCTTTTCCTGTGCAGGTCAATAGCTCTCCATTTTTCAACTAGGCTAGAAAAGAAAGAACTAATTACTAAATCCAATCTGTTATTACCTCATAGAATTTTAAAGTGTAATGGGACCTTAGAGGTCACTAAATCCAACCCCCCTCCAAAGCAGAAATCCCCTCTATGATATTCCTGATTGCTCATTATCCAGCCTGTGCTTGGAACATTTTCAGGAACTAGGAGTTGATGACCTCACAAAGTTTCCAGTCAATCCACTGACTCTTTTCCTTGTAACTTTGTTCCTAGTCTGAAATGCACTCCTATATACTTTTTTTGTTTTTTTTTGTTTGTTTTTTTTGTTTGTTTTTTTAATTTTTTAAACCCTTAACTTCTATGTATTGACTTATAGGTGGAAGATTGGTAAGGGTAGGCAATAGGGGTCAAGTGACTTGCCCAGGGTCACACAGTTGGGAAGTGTCTGAGGCAGGATTTGAACCTAGGACCTCCTGTCTCTAGGCCTGGCTCTCAATCCACTGAGCTACCCAGCTGCCCCCCACTCCTATACACTTTTAAGAATTCTTGTATCACTTCAAAAGTATCCAACACAGGACACAGAGCCTGGCACACAGTATCCCATATCGATGAATACATGTTGATTGATTGAAGTCATATAACCTCAGTTCATGTGCTAGATTCTCTTTGATACAGGGGGAAAGAGCAATGACTGGGATCAGAGGATGGATCTGTGTGACCTTGGGCAAGTCCTTTTTTCTCACTAGGTTTTTGTTTCCTCATTTGTAAAATGAGGGGCTTTGACTAGTCAGCCCCTGAGATTGCTTCAGCTCTAGATCGGTGATCCGGTGACATTTACCTCAGTAATTAATGTTCTTTCTTCTCCAATCACTGTGTATGTTTTGGATCCTCCTAAAAGACTGTACGCTCTTTGAAGACAGGTGTTTTATTTTGTCTCGTCTCCAGTACCTAGGACAGCGCCTTGCATGTGGAAAATATTTAAGGAACTGCTATGTGTCAAAGATACAAAAAAAGACTAAGATAGTCCCTGACTTCAAAGAGCTTGTGTTCTAAGGGGGGGGGGGAGGGAGAAGCAACATGAAAATGACTATTTACAAACAAGATATATATAGGGAAAATTAGAGATAATCTTAGAGAGAGGCACTTAAGTCAGTGATCAATGGATGCTTGTTGAATTGGAAATGGTTTCTTCTAAACCTCTGTTTCATGCTTCCAGGATTAGATTTGGGGGTCCCTATGACTCCTTCTATCTGAATAAAGAAGAGCTGGGATAAGCCATTGAAAGCAAGGGTTCTGAACCATCTTTGTATCTTGGATCCGTGTGCCAACCTAGTGAAGTCTAAAAATTCTTCAAAAGAATGTTTTTAAATAATTGAAGGAAATGCTACATTTGAGTTAGAGACCAATGAAAATAAAGACGCAACTATTCTCTCACACAAACTCATGAACCTCCTGAAACTCTTTAGAGCCAAAATCTTTAAGGCCCAGGTTTATGGGAAACTCATTGACATCATCCCATAAGTAGGGAAGGGGAGTAGAATGAATTTACACAAATTGAAAAGTGAGAGGGGGAGAGCAGGATGTGTTATTATTATATATTATTCAAGACTGAGTGAGGGATGATGGGAAGTTTGCAAAGAAAACCATCACTCAAAAGGTCTCCCTACCTGTACATTGTTTTCCACTATTAGCATTAGTAACATTACCATTCAACAATAGCAGCAGCGTGAATTTCTAATGGCTTGTGCTCTCTTTTTCTTCTTCTGTTGGATATATCTCAGAGACCCATTATCCTAAAGCCCGAAACTGTGGGGCTGGCGGCTTCACTGTGATTTACTGTAGACAACTGCCAAAGGAAGGGAGTCATTTTCAGCCTGGCTGTTTTAAACTCTGGGAGATTTGTGTGGGTTTAGAAGGAAAAAACCAATTTGAATTTTTTTCCCCAAAAAGGCTGTGTGAGAATCCTAAATCTCTCAGCCCAAAGAGCAGTTGCACTCTTCTCAGGCGATAAAATGCCTGCACCCATTTTGGTACATAAATGCTAGCAAGAAAAGGGTAAGGAGAAGCCTAGCATCTACAAGTTGCTCACGCTAACTATGGTACTTAAAAAATGAAGGTTGATCCAACCAGGATACAGTTCATGATCTTGGCAGATAGGCTACCTTGTACAGCTACAGAGGGCACTGTTCAGTGGGCCAGACTCTCCAGGAGATGCTGATCCAACAGAAACTGTGCCTGGTTCTATTTGGGAAAAGTGAGTCAAACTTAACACTGCAACTGGGTAGGTGGGCAGAATATCCACACATAGGCATTTCTGGAAACATTGTTATGACTTCTCCAGAACTACTAAATAATGTTCTATACAGAACCAGAAAGCTACACTGGATGATGAAATTGGAGAGGTGGACACAAGATCCACACATGGGGATTTCAGGAAATAATATTTATGGCTTTTCCAAGGCCTTTGTTCAACTTTGTAAATCTTTTTTAAACACTTACATTCTGTTTTAGAATTTATAATAAATATTGGTTCCAAGGAGAAGAGCAGTAAGGGCTGGGCAATAGGAATTAAGTGACTTGCCCAGGGTCCCTCAGCTAGAAGGTATCCAAAGCCAGGACTTCTTGTCTCTAGGCCTATCTCCCTATCCACTTAGCTGCCCCTTATTTTGTAAATCTTGTCCCCTTGTCAGCTGCCATACCAGATCTACTACTTACTACCTGTGTGACAATGGGTAAGTCACTTAATTTCTTAAGCCTCAATTTCTCATCTTTAAAATGAGGATAAAAATGCTTGTACTTCCATACCCCCATAATCCTATTGTGAAAACAGGACTAGATTAACATAGATTAACAGCATTTGTTAAAAGTAAATCATAGCTCAAAGAGATTTTTTAAAAGAGAAAATGATTTCTTTGTCAAAAAATATTTATAGCAGCTCTTTTTTGTGGTAGCAAAGAATTAGAAATTGAGAGGATGCCTATCAACTGGGGAATGGCTTATGATTGTAATAGAATATTATTGTGCTATAAGAAATGATGAGCAGGATGATTTCAGAAAAACTTTAAAAGACTTACATGTACTGATGAAAAATGAAGTGAGTAGAACCAGAAGAACATTCATTGTACACAATAACAGTAATATTGTTTGTGATTAAGTATGTATGACCTTGTCATTATCAACAATACAGTGATCCAAAGAAATGCCAAAGATTCGTGATAAAAAATGTCATCCCCTGGGGCAGCTGGGTAGCTCAGTGGATTGAGAGCCAGGCCTAGAGACAGGAGGTCCTAGGTTCAAATCCAGCCTCAGACACTTCCCAGCTGTGTGACCCTGGGCAAGTCACTTGACCCCCATTGCCCACCCTTACCACTCTTCCACCTATGAGACAATGCACCGAAGTACAAGGGTTTAAAAAAAATGTCATCCCCCTCCAAAGAAAGAACTGAAAAAGCATAATATAAAACATACTTTATTTCACTTTTTCTCCTTTTTAGTTGGATTTCTCTCCTGCAAAATGACCAATATGGAATAATGTTTTACATGATTATACATGTAAAATCTATTATCAGATTGATTACTGTCTCAGAGAAGGAGGAGGAAAGGGATTTAGGGGGGAAAGAAGAGAATTTGGAACTCAAAATTTTTTAAAAGAATGTTAAAAAATAAATAATGGAAAAAAAATGTTAAACTAAGTCACAATATTAAGGGTGAACTGTTATTCTTCTAGAACAGCCCTTTGGTGCTACAGATTGAAACAGTGGCCATCCATATAAGTCTAATGACTTGGATCAGGTCATGCCTTTAGCTTAGGGATCAACTCAAACTAAAACCCAAGTCTCTTGAGCCTCTCTGCAAGCCTGGTTATACCAAATAGACAATATTATAAAGCCAGTGACAGAGAAGAGATAGTGTGCTCCTTTCAAACATTTGGCAAAAATGCAGATATCTAGAGTTTTAAAAAATAAGGCTGTAATATTTTGGAAAGAGAAGGATAAGAACATCTAAATATTAAGGCAATAACAAAAATTTAAATTCCAAGAACCTAAGCAAAAAGATTTTTTAAAAACCTTGTGTGTTACCATACTTCCTTTCTAATCAGTTCCTTAAACTTGGAACTTTTAGGTGACTCTCTCCTTACAAGTTCCCCAAACTCATGAAGTTCCATGTATGACTGAATCTTCATTGAATTAATCAATTAACAGGCATTTATTATGCCCTTTCTATATGCTAGGCAGTAAGAATAATTTTTTTAATTAGATGGAGTGCCTCCCCTCAAAACACTTATAGTCTAAGAAAGTAGTTTGCAAAGGACATGCTATATCCTGTATTATTAAACTTGCAATTACATGTCTCCCCACTCTTCCATGCTATGCCTCAATTCCTACTGTGCCATGAGTAAAAAAAAGATAAGTTGAAAAACACTGGACTAGGGAAAGAAATTGCCTTTTGTGGTCCACTATTCATTAGTTTAGAAAGTATTTTTTCTTTTTTCTTATACATTTTACAAAACCAAATAAAAAAAGCATTTCTATATACAAAATGAGATGTACATAAATGAAATCATGAATCTCATGTTTAACTTACTTTACTTCATAATAAAACATCTCCACAAGTGTCTCAGCCTCTCTCCACCTATCCTGCATCACAGAAGGTATCATCTGGGAGACTGACATGTCCATAGACATTAAATCTTTCATATTTTTCCTTTCAATTTACTCTCTAGAAGAAACATTCAAGATCTTTTCTTCCAGTATTAATTCTATAGCTGGGTATGATGTTCTTATGGTTCTACTCATTTCACTGTTCATTATCCCATGAGAAATCCTTCTCAAATTTTTAAAAAATTAGCCTGTTTTTCGTTTCTCATGGCACAGTAGTATTTCACCACAGTCATATACCACAATTTATTCAGCCATTCTCCAACTGATGGGCATCCCCTCAATTTTCAATTCTTTGCCACCACAAAGAGAGCTGCTATAAATATTTTTGGAACATATGGGTTCTTTTCCTTTTTCCCTGATCTCCCTGGGAAACAGCCCCATTGCTAGATCTAAGGGTATACAGAGTTTTATAACTCTTTTGTTCATAATTCCAGATGGCTCTCCAAAATGGTTGGACCAGTTCATAGCTCCACCAACGGTGTATTAGTGTCCCCATTTTTCCACATCCCCTCCAACATTTTTCATTTTGTCCCTTTGTCAGTTTGGCCAGTCTGATGAATGTGAGATGATAGCTCAGAATTGTTTTGGTTAGCATTTCTCTAATCAGTAGGGATTTAGAGAATTTTTCATATACATAGATAACAGAAACTTTCATTTCTTCACCTGAATACTGTCTGCTCTGATGTTTTGCCCATTTATCCATTAGGGGAAGGTCAGCAGGTGTTTCTTAATTACTTTAAGCTAAACACTTTGATCAAAGCACATACTCTGTGCTGTTGAAGATACAAAGATGTTTGCAAGATCTTACCCTCCAGCAGCTTCTAAGCCAGAAGGATGACACGTTCAAATAGAAAAGACAATGGATGCAGAGCCCTAGGACCTCATTATGAATTTGTTTTCTGACAATTAACCAGCTGTCTAATCCTGAGAGGTCACTGGATCTCTCTCAACCTCAATTTTCACATCTGTAAAATGGAGGAAGTTTTCAATTAGCAATCAGATAAACCTCATTGGCTATCATGCTGCCTGTATCACTTTCCTTATGTGGCTGACTGAAGGATCACATGAGAAAATATATTTTAAGGCATTTGCAAACCTTAAAGCACAAATCAAAGTAGGTGAGTCACTTCCATTCCCCAGACCTCAATTTTACCATCTGTAAATAATAACAGCCACTATTTATAGAATGCTTTTTTAAAGTCTGAAAAGTGGGGGCAGCTAGGTGGGTCAGTGGATAGACTGCTAACCCCATTGCTTAGCCCTTATTATTATTCTTCTGCCTCAAAACCAATATGGTATTGATTCTAAGATAGAAGGTAAGTTTTGTTTTGTTTTGAAGTATGAAAAGTACCTCCCATTCAGCACCTCATTTGGCCCCTCACATTGGCCTTGTGAGGAAGGTAAAACAGGCATTCTAACCCCATTTATTATGTAAAGTCTCTGCCTAGAATCAGGTGGTGTATAGTTGCCCCCAGAGCCAGGAAGACCTGAGTTCAAATAATCTTTATCTGCCTCAGTTTCCTCAACTGTAAAATAGAGAAAATTATAACACTTATTTCCCAGCCTTGTTGTGAGGACCCAATGAGAAAGTCCATGGCACATAGGACTTGGTTAATAAATACTTGCTTGCTTCCTTTCTGTTCTAAATCCTGGCATCCTTGAGGGCAATGAGTTATAATAATATCTGTCCAATGCCAATGCTTCGTGAAATTAAGTGGAGTGAATGCTGCTCAGAATCCTGGTGTAGATGAGTGCTCACTGAATCCCAATCCCTCATACTGGCCAAGCAAACCTGCCACTAAGGCCTGATCCCAACAACTCACAAGCTGGCTTACTTCTTGCTCTGAAGGGAACCATAGCTCTCTGTTGTTGACAAAAGGAGTGACAGTTCAGAAAGCCAGATGAAAGGGAACTCTGGGTAACGAGTCCTGAAGTCCCCCCACAAAAAAGAGTGTGACTGAACACTGAAGACAAGCAGCATGAAACAACATGGAAATGACTCACAGAAACATGACAGAGCTGTCAAGGTCAGAGCTGGGTGATTTATAATCAAAATCAATAAGAGAAAAATCACAGCAATCTGATTTAGAGGAGAATGGCCTCCAAACTCTGGACCTTGGAGGTACCTCATGATGTCAATCATGGAGTCCATTGAACTATAACTGAATGAAGATTTTAATGATGGGTCTTCTGAAATAGTCTCTTGTTTCTTCCTGCTCTTCTCCTAGAGACCTTCTGTGCTGCTGAACACATTGGGAGAAGTAGAGGTTGGGACAGGAGAGGGAGATGAGTATTGAAAAAGGGCAGAGGAGGTTCAAAAATGCTTACCCCACAGCTGCTGAGCCTCTCTCTCTCCAAGCTCCACATTGACAAACAAGTTAAATTCAACCATTATGTGCAAGCTATCAGGGAACCAAAGAAAGAATGAAAGATAGTTCTTGCCCGAGAAAGTTTATATTCTACTGGAAAAATACAACATTTCCCTATCCACATAAACTCCTTATCTATCCATCCCCACTAGCTATAAATTTCTCTTCCTTTTTGTGGTAAATTCTTTGAGGATATCTATAATAAGTGCCTTCTCTTCTTAACAGTCTACCATCTGGCTTCTGACCCTACCATTTAACCAAAATTGATATGATTTCTTAATTCCCAAATCAAATGTCTTTTTCTCAGTCCTCATTCTTCTTGGCTTCCCTGGATCATTTGACACCAATGACTTTCTTCCCTTTGATATTCTCTTCTTTCTAGGTTTTTGTGACATGGTGTCTCCTGCTTCTCCTCCCACCTGCAGGAACATTTCTTATCAGTCCATTTTGCTGGATCTTCCTCCAGGACATTTCTGTTAACTGTGGGTGTCCCCCAAGGCTTTATCCTGGGTCCTCTTCTCTTCTTTCTCTGTACTATTTTACTTGGGGAAATGTCAAATGAGATAATATATGTAAAGCTTTTTGTAAACTTTAAAGTGTTTTATAAATGTAAGTCAAGATAATTATCTTATTGTCATTGTAATATGCATTAGACAACTTTTAAGGCTACAATTTACAATACATGTGCTCATCTATGTTAGTTGAAAGAATTTCCAATGAAATCACATATCTCTTCCAAAAGAAGTTTACAAAGAACTAGAGGCATTTGGAATAAATTGGCTTCTATCACTTTATATGTCTATATTGTAGATACCATTAGAATGTCAATTTGTTTTAGGATGGCTGCCCAGTGGGCAGAGGTTGTTTCATTTGGAGCTTTGTATCCTCAGTGCTCATCAAAGTTCTCTGCTCAGAATAGGTATGTAATAAGTGTTGAATTAGAGTGGATTCCTTCATGAAGAGAAACATCCGTTGAGTCATTCATCATAAACGTGACATCTCCTCAAATATGAGTACTACAATCCTTCCCAGAGATGCCATTTTAATGAAGTGGAATTTGTTGGTTTTTTCCTTTCCTGGAATCCCTAATGCTTAACTAATGCCTGACACAGAGTAGGTGCTTGTCTGACTAACTAATAAAAAAATAATGATAGTTATAATTTGTATGGTGCCCTAAGACTTACAAAGACTTTCACATATATAATCTCATTTGATCTTCACAAATAACCCTAGGAGGTTAGTGCTATTATTATTCCCATTTTACAGATGAGAAAACAGACTGAAATTAGTTAAGTGACTTACCCAAGGATCACATAGCCAATGTCTGCCAGAGGCAAGACTTGAATCTAGGTCCTCCTGAATTTGAGGACAATTCTCTTCTCTATGGCCTCTTTTCCCACAAAGCCACCATACTATAAATGCTGCCTGCTACTTTTGATCAGTACAGTACATTGATGTTGGAGCCAATGGAAATGCATGCAAAAACTTTTCTGCCCTGGGACATAAGTTTGAATTCTCCCCTAATCTCATCCCCTTCTCTGATCTTCTACCCCCTTAACTGTGATGATACAGGAAGCCCTGAGGCTCAGAAACAGTGTGCCTCAAATATAAGTGGCCTAGTGCCAGTTCTTTCTTTGATAAGTAATCCCATTACTAGAGAGAGAGAGAGAAAGAGAAAGAGAAAGAGAAAGAGAGAGAGAGAGAGAGAGAGAGAGAGAGAGAGAGAGAGAGAGAGAGTTTTTTGAGGATAAGAATTTAATGATGAGTTCAACTTATAGATCATGCTAAGTAGCCACAAAGAGCTAGTTCTTTAAAATGTCATATCTAGTCCTGAGAACCACCATGGTCCTTATATGATATTCTAAGAGATAGTCAAATGTATTATGTATTGTACATATATATCAATTGAAAAAGAAGAGACTTAGGAAAGATATGAATTCATCATAAAAAGTATTTGTGAGGGGGCAGCTGGGTAGCTCAATGGATTGAGAGTCAGGCCTAGAGACGGGAGGTCCTAGGTTCAAATCTGGCCTCAGATACTTCCCAGCTGTGTGACCCTGGGCAAGTCACTTGACCCCCCATTGCCTACCCTTACCACTCTTCTGCCTAGGAGCCAATACACAGAAGTTAAGGGTTTAAATTAAAAAAAAGTATTTTTGAAGTCAATACTATATGCCAAGTGCCCCACTAAGCCTTAGGGATACATATGCAAAAGGAATACAACCTTTCCCATTAAGGAGTTTCCATTCAAATAAAGTGACAGGAGCTTATGGAGGAGTGGTAGCCAGGGAGGGAGATTTTGGTTTGGAAAGGTACAAGGATGATGAATAAAGCCTGAGGGGAGTAGATTGACTGACTCCTTGCAGGAAAAATGGCAAAGCATACTTGATTCCAGTTTCAGAACCGGGCAGGAGGCTCATTCATGGTGAGTGATGAAGTAATCCCCTAGGAAATGAATGAACCATGTACTAAGATATTCCTAAATGTTTACATTGAAATAGCTAAAGAGATACAGCAAGATCAGTGATTCCCAAAGTGGGTGCCACTGCCCCCTGGTGGGTGCTGCAGAGATCCAGGGAAGTGGTGATGGCCACACTTTTTTTGTATTACATTCTATTCTGAGTTCAATAAATAGTTTCATAATTTCCAGGGGGCGCTAAGTAATATTTTTTCTGGAAAGGGGGCGGTAGGCCAAAAAAGTTTGGGAACCACTGATCTAGATAAATACAGACATATTTGGTATTCAGTGATGTGAGACTGGTACTTAGTAGAGAGATTCGGGTTATCTATCCATCTATATTTAGCTATTGATATCTATCAAGAGATGTCTAGAGGGACATGGCTAACTCTATATAGCTATAAACATTCTGATAGGTAGATATAGAAATAGATAGCTCCAGAATCTCTATTAAACTCCAGTCGCACATCACTAAATGTCAAATTTCTAACTGATTGTCTCAGAATGTCTTATATTCAACTCATACTCATGTCCAAAATGGAATCCATTATCTTTTCCCTAAAGCCTATTCTTCCACTGAATTTTTCTACTTTTGTCCAGCCTTAAATATTTATAACCTTATTATCATCATTCATTTTTCTGCCTATACTCCAGCCATGACTTTTATTTCCCTCCCACAGGAATCTGGATTCTGTCCCTAGAAAGACAAGTTCTGAGAGTCAACAACAAGTATTAACTATTAATAAATGAAGTGAGTAGCTCAACTTCCTGGGCAGAGCCAAGATGGTGGAGTAGAAGCAGAGAAAACTCAAACCATTCTGAGAAACATCTCTAACTGACATTAAAAGAATGCTTCAACATGAATCCTGGACTGAAAAAAACAAGGGAACAGAGTAAAGTAACTTTCCTGCAGAAAACAATTTGAAAGGTAGACAGAGAGAAGTGGTTCACTGGGGTGAGAAGGAGAGTCCAGGCTGCAGCAAAACCCCATTAAGGAGTACCAACACAAGCCAACAGCAAGCCCCATTACCCCACATCTACTGTTCGTGGTTCTGAACCTTGGCCCAAGACAACATTGAGACTCTGAGACCCTATCTAAGCCACAGCAGCACAACTGCACACACCCACCCCCTTCCTTAAAGTTCTGAGCCCCAGCTCAAGCCTACAGTGAGGCCCTAGGCTTTAGCACAAGGCAGTCTATAGGGTGCTTGGCTGGTGAAGGCCCAAAAGGAGGCCCTGTGCCCTTGCCCAAGCCCAAATTGAGGCCTCAAGTTCCAGTGTAAAGTTGTCAGCAAGGCAACTAGCTGGTGCAAAACCAAAGGAAGGTCTAGAGCTCTTACGTAGGCCTGAAATGAGGTCCTGAATTCCAGTGCAAGACAGTCCATATGGCATGTACCTGGCCTATGTAATTCCAGAGTTTGGTCCAGAGCTACTACACAAGCTCAAGCTCACATTACAAGCCCTAAGGCAAAGCAGTCCACTCTGTCTGACCAGATCAAGCCTAGAGTAAGGTCCAATGCCCCTACCCAAGCGTGAAGCTAGACCTTGAGCTTCAGCACAGGGTAGCTCACAGTGCTCTGAGCTCTGCAAGCCATCAGCAGGTCCAGGAGTGTATGTGGGGGGAGGGATATGGAAAGGGTCTTTTAGAGCTCCCAGTCCATAGGCCATCATACTACCTTGGAAGAACTGAAACTTGCATACATCTAGAAACAGAGCCAAGAATAGCAGCAAGGAAAAAATGAAGCTTTAAAAAATGCCTCCTCTACCCTGAAAATAGAGTCCACTTTTAAGATAAAAGAAAAAGGCTGGGAAAATGAGCAAACATTAAAAAAACCTAACCATGGAAAATTTTTATGGAGACAAAGAAGAGCAAGGCATAGACTCAGAAGGGGACAGTGAAAACAAGGCAGCTACATTCAAACCTTCAAAGAAAAATATGAACTGGGCTTATTCTCTGGAATAGCTCAAAAATAATTTCAAAAATCAATTAAGAGAGACCAAGGAAAAATGAGGAAGAGAAATGAAAGCAGTACAAGAATAGCTTAATGAATAGAATTGGCCAAGTGGAAAATGAGGCACAAAAATCAATGATGGAAAGAGTTTTTTTTAAAAAATAAAATTGACCAAATGGAAAAGGAGGTTCAAAAACTCATAGAAGAAATTTAAAAAAAAATTAGAATTGGGCAATTAAAAGCTAATGACTTCATGAAACATCAAGAAGCAATAAAACAAAATCACAAGAATGAAAAAACACAGAGGAAAACATGAAATATCTCATTGAAAAAATAAATGGCCTGGAAAATAGATCCAGGAGAGTCAATTTAAGAATTACTGGACTAAGCTATGATCAAAAAATTAAAAGCCTAGACATCATATTATAAGAAATTATCAAAGAAAATTGTCCTGATATTCTTGAACAAAAGGGTAAAATAGAAATGGAAAGAATCCAAGGATCACCCCCTAAAATAAGTCCCCCAATGACAAATCCCAGGAATATTATAGCAAATTCAAGAGCCCCGAAGCCAAAGAAAAAATACTTCAAGGAGCCAGAAACTATTCAAATACCATGGAACTAAAGTCAGGATTACAAAGGACATAATTTTCACGTCAAAGAATCAGAAGGCCTAGAATATGATATTCTTGAAAGTAAAGGAACTAGCATTCTGGGTTTTAAACCCAGAACCACCTATATAGCAAAACTGAGTATATTCTTTCAAGGAGGGAAATGATCACTTAATAAAATAGATTTCCAACCATTCCTTACCTAATCAGAAAATTTGTTGTTCATATATAAGATTCAAGAGAAGTATAAATATATATATAAGATGAAATTTAAGGGATGTGATAAGGTCAAATTGTTTATATTCCTACATGGAAAGATATTAGTAATTCTAAAATTTTTTATCACTATTAGGGCAGTTAGAAGGAGTGCACATAGACAGAGGGTGTGAGAATAAAGTGATTAGGATGATATGATATACAAAAGCAAATGGGGGTGGGGGCAGAGACAAGATGGCAGCTTAGGAGGACCTAAAGCCCAAACCTCTCCAAAAACAAATATTTATATCACTCTTCAAAAAAAAAAACAGAAATCCAAACCCAACAAGAAGAAGTCATGAGACTCTCCTCCTGAAAACAACTTGAAAGGTAGGCATAGTGTGTCTATTTTCATGGGATAAGGGAGAGACAGATTGAATGCCTTCCTCCACCCACTGCTGAGACCTGTGATAAGATTGGGCTGTGTGAGCCTCAGGCAGAGATTGTAGCCACAAGGGTTCACCTCTGATCTAACACAGGGTTTAGGGCTCCAATAATGACTGGTAAATTTTTATAACAAATTTCTCAGATAAAGGTCCAACTTCTCAAATCTATAAAGAACTAAATTAAATTTATAAGAATACAATCCATTCCCTAATTGAGAAATGGTCAAAGGATAGGAACAAACAATTGTTAGATAAAGAAATGAAAGCCATCAATAATTATATGAAGAAAGTATTCTCAGTCATTCTTGATTAGAGAAATGCAAATTAAAACACACCTATCAGATTAGCCAATATAACAGTAAAAGAAAGTGATAAATGTTGAAGGGGATGTGGAAAACTGGGGCACTAATTCATTGTTGGTGGAGTTGTGAACTGATCCAACCATTCAGGAGGGCAATTTGAAATTATGTCCAAAGGGCTATAAAAGAATGCATCTGTATTCCGTGTTGTCTTCCATGATAAAATTAAGATCTTTGCAAACAAAGATTATTTTTTCTAATTTTTATGTCCCCAGAATTTAGCAGAGTGCTTGGCCCAAAATAGGATTTATCAATAAGAATTTATCAATTCACTGATTGATATACTGTATTCTAAATATTCCAAACTTCTCTTATTAACCCATTACATTCTAATACTCATTAAAACAAATCTAAATCTTTCTTAAACCATTTCTATTTCACCAGTAAGTTCTCTTAGCTGATTGCTGGGTGAAGCAGGTTCTTCCTTCTGTCTAAAATATCTACTTTTGAGGGTCCAAGAGCTACCACACTATGTGCTCATTTATATTTTTCCTTCCCATTCAGGCTCTGACATTTCTTACCTGTGGGGTCTTGAAAAGTTCACCTATCCCCTAAGTTTCATTTTTCTCATCAGAAAAATGAGGGAATTGAACTGGATGATCTCTAAGGAGTGATCCTTCCATAGCAAATTCTGAAAGCCTGTAAAGCATTCCTAACTGGGAGTGATTTCCCCCCATCTGGGCTCTATCTCCCACTACAAAACAAATTCCATGAAGGTAGGGATTATTGGCTTCTGCTTTGTATCTTCCCCAATTCCTTGGGCAGAACTCTGCACACAGTGGACACTCCATAACTGACTCCTTTTAATAGCTCACCTGTGCTTCAGAGGAGCATGATTCTGAAGAGGGAAATGATATCTAATTATATGGAAGAAACAATAACAAAGGTACTTGTAATTTTCTTTTCATCTTCCTCCTATCAGTTTGCCCTTTCCAGTGCCTAAGCAACTCATATATCAGTTCAGATGCATTTGATCTCATTAGCAGTATTATTTTTCTCATTAGCTTTTTTTCTTCCATCTTTTTTCCCCTTCAAAGATCACTCTGACATAAGCAAAATGTTTAAGCTTACTTTTCTGTCAGAATGCTTAGCACAGGTATGATTTATCTCCACAATAACTCAAAATTTAAAATTTAATTAAAAATGATGAGAGGCAGAAAAGGTTCTAATCCTTCCTGTGTTGTCCTCACTAAGCTATCTATAGGTGCTGTCCTTTATAATTAGTATTCTTAACTGCCCTCAGGTCAGGATACTTTGGGAACTCAGCGATTTCTTACTAAAGTTGGTTCATAGGTGTAGTTTATTTAAACAGGGAGCTAAAACCTGTGTGTTGTGCAAGTCTGTAAAATATGGGGTTGAGAAGATGGATGACATGTTCATCATGGGGTTATGATATACATAATGATATATGGGATATATAATATGATATATGGGATCTAGAGTTAGACAGAAACTTAGGCAGATCTCAGATAGTCCAACCCCTTTTGCTGATGAGAAACTGAGACCCAAAGAGATCAAGGGACTTGCCTGAGTTCACACATGTAGTTGGGATGCAAAGGTAGAATTTGTGACATGCGTAAGGCAGTCTTCCAAGTGGAGGATTCAGTCATTTGTGGCCATTAGAGTTTGGCAAGGGATTGGTAAAAAGGAGAGTTGCTTCTTCTGTGAGAAATTCCTTAATCAAAATGAATCTTCTCTGGTACTGCTTTTACTTTTTCTCTGAACCCAAATTATTATGAGTTCTTTAAGACAGAGATTAAAAGGACTGACATATTTTACTCTTCTGTAAAACAAGGTGGTTGGATCAAATGATCCCATCATTCAAAGAGCTCATGACTTGGATTTGAATCCCAACTCTGCTGTTTTCTTTCTAAACCTTATTTCCACATTCATAAGATGAAAATATTGGAGCAGATGACTTCTTCCATGACTTTCTCTTTTTATGGCTCTCTGCATCTTTTCTGTCTACATAACTTCTAGCATTGTGCATTGTACCAAATTAAATAGACTTGTTCTTTTTATTTAAACTCTTATCTTCTATCTTAGTATCAATTCTGAGAGAAGAATGCAAGAGCTAGGCAATTGGGGTTTTGTGCCCAGGGTCACACAGCTAAGAAGTATCTGAGGTCAGATTTGAACCCAGTATTTCACAACTCCGAATCTGGTATTCTATCCACTCTTCTACCTACCTTCCCCTAAATAGTCTTGTTCTTTATGGCAATAGAGAACAGACTAAGAATCAATGGATGGGAATTACCAAGGGCTGCATTTCAGCTCAGCACTCTTTTTAAAACAAGATATGTGGTTAGTAATGGACTGCATTATCAGGTACCTAATTCTTGGTTGTTGACAAAGTGTTTGGACCAAGGTGAATGAAAAATCATTCATTAGGAATACTGTAGAAGAAAAATCCTATGTCTGGTAATAAGTTAGATTAGGTAGCCTCTGCTGCCTCTCCAATCTATGATTCTGACACTGGATAGGATATTGGTAGACTCTTAATAAAAGAAGGTCCAAAGGGCAGAGATTCCTGCCCATACCAAATGGGGGTAAAGGATGGAATGACAAAGTACCTCCATCAGTTTTATTTCAGATGGGAAGGGTCATTAAAGGACAAAACCAGAAGCCCCATGCTCCATGCAACCACCAAGAACATCTATTGATTGTAGATCATTGACCTACCTGCTAAGATAACCCTCCATTCATTATAAGGAAGTGGTGAGTGAAGCTACAAAGGAATAGGTTGGCACTTCCATTCCAGAAAGCAGTGATAGAATTGATTTTGATTATAGTTTCAGAAATAGAAATCAATCTCTCACTATTTCTTTAACTTGCTTTCTGTCTTAGTAATAAAATCTAAGCCATAAGGGCAAAAGCTAGGCAAATGGGGTCAAGTGACTTGCTCAGGGTCACAGAGAGGAAGCATCTGAAGTCAGATTTGAACCCAGGACCTCTTGTCTCCAGGACTATTGCTCTATCCATTGAGGCAACTGGCTGTCCAGTTGCTAAGTATTCATAAAGCATCTACATAGTGACTGATATTAGATATGAGGTCTTTGAGGGCAGGGAACGTCATGCCACTTTTTGCATCCTCAGCACTTGAGGAGGCACCTGACACATAGCAGATATTTAATAAATGTTTATTGATTGATTGTCTATATGCTTGAGTTCAATCATTTTTCAGGTGTGTCCTACTCCTCACGACTCCATTTGGGGTTTTCTTGGCAGAGATATTGGAGTGGTTTGCTATTTATTTCTCCAGCTCATTTTACAGATAAGAAAGCTAAGGCAAACAGGGTTAGGTGACTTGCCCAGAGTGACATGGCTTTAAGAATCTGAGGCCAGATTTGAACTCAGGAAGATTGGTCCTCCTGACTCTAAGCCTGGGGATACAAGTATAAAGAATAAAGTTCTATCTACTTGAGCATTTCATAGTACAATGGATATAGCAATTAGAGTTGAATGCAACCTTAAACATTTAGTAGCCATGTTACCCTGGGTAAGTCACTTCACTTCTGTTTGCTTCAGTTTCCTCATCTGTAAAATGGGGATGATAATAGCACCTACCATTGCTGTTGTGAAGATTAAGTGAGATTATAATTATAAAGCTCTTACCATAGTGTCTGACATGCAAACATACAAAAGAAACTGAGGAGAATGGAATTGGAATAGTAGAGTCAGGGAGATTTGCCCTCGAGTCCTACCTCTGATACATACTGGCTCACTAAACTTCTCAGTATTCTAAATCATCCTCCAAGTTGAGGAGATGATGGTCTTCTTAGGGAGAGGATGTTGCTTCATCTGGGAATTCTGGAGCCCATTCAAACTCCAAGTTTCATCTCTAGCCTTTTCTCCAGCCTCTAGTTAATATTCACCTAATGGGGCATATTTTTTCCAGGCTCCCACTCCCTCACAGATGTTGTTTTAGAATGTGGGCAGAGAATGTCTCTCTGGTCCTAGGTGGACCTCTAGCACTTAGCCCAGTGCCTGGCACATAGCAAATGATCAGTCAGTGCTCACTCACTCATTCAGTCATGTTATTTTCCCCAAATGGAAGCTTCTTGAGAATGGGGACTATTTCATTTCTGCCTCTCTGTCTCCACTGCCTGACACATGGCAGGCACTTAATGTATGCTTTCTGAATGAGAAGCAGTATTCTGTAGGAAGAAGACCACTAGATTTGGATCTAATAAAAATAACCTACTTGAAGACCTGGTTCTGACACTTGTATTAAGCAAGTCACTCACCTTCCTAAGACTCAGTTTCCTTATCTGTAAAATAGGGATAGGGACAAGTGGATAGTGGATAGAGCACCAAACCTGAAGTCAGGAAGACATCTTCCTGAGTTCAAATCTTGCCTCAGACTCTTCTAACTTATGTGATCCTGAGTAAATCACAACTCTATTTTTCTCAATTTCCTCATCTGTCAAATGAGGTAAAGATGACCATGACAAACCTGTGCAGTATTTTTGCCAAGAAAACCCAAAACAAGGTCATGAAGAGTTGGACAAGTCTAAAAAATGGAGGAAATAGCTAACATACTTAGCTGTCTCATAGGACTATATGACCCTCAAGTGAGATACTGTATGTAAGCCCAAAACACTATATAAATATCATTGTTCTTAGAGTCCCCAAACCAGTTAGAAGGCCATGTATATACATATTCAGTGAGAAAAGAGAAATCAGTAAGAAAGAAGGGAAAAGAAAGGAGAACTACTTTTTTATTAATGTCATACTTCCAAGACTTATACTTAGTAGAAAACTTATATTATAAAGAGATCAAAAATCAGATTCAAGAAGTGTTTTTCTCTATCTATACCAGATTATGTCACTGGGAAATATACATAGCAAGCTAAAACTGTCCCCCTATGGTGGATATCAAGTCGGTAAAAATATGAATGATCCAAGTGAAGGAAACTAGCCTTATAGGTTTATAATCATTTGGCAAAAGATGGTCTTACTGTAGCCAATGTTTGCTCTGGTCCGACATGGTCTCCTGGAACTCTAAGCATGACAAATTCCCCAAGTAGAGTTGGCTAATTGCTTGACTAATCACACCATTTTAAATCAGGGCTGCTTTGTCTAACGTAAAGTCAACGTGTACAGGAGGAACAAAAGCCAGTCCCCAGAGACCTTTTTCTCTTCTTCTAAATGAATAGATAGTATTAATGGGGACAGGGGATGCTGATATTGTCTGCCTGGTATTCAATGAAGGAACACTAAGCCCCAGCAACAAGGGAATCACAGCTGGCATGAAATAGAGGACGCCTCATGACTCATGGAATTCAAAGAGATGGTCGACTGAGGTAACTCAGATGGGGGAAATGGAAGCAGGATATGGCATTACTAACAGTGGATCATATCTGTATTCAAAATAAAAAAAAATCTCTAAGAAAAGTCTTATGTCTGAAGCATTTCAGGTGTTGAAGCCCCCTGCCAGCTTCCATCCACACCTTTCTTACATTTCTCTTTATAACATTCCAAATGAGTGGTCATTTAGCCTTCAATTGAAGACCCATACCAAGGAGGGACCTCCTATCTCCTGAAGCAGCCTTGTCCATCTGAGTTAACTCTATTAGTATGTCCTCTCTTACATTGAGATGAAATTGACCTTTATGAAATTTAGGATCATGGAGCTAAAGTTGGAAAGGATTTCAGAGACCAACTCATCCAACCCCCTCATTTTACAGAAGAGGAAACTGAGGCTGAGGGGAGTAAAATGATTTGAACCCAAAGTCCCTGAGGAAAGAAGGTTCCGAGCTAAGATTCAAGCTCAGTGTTGGCGACTCTGAGGCCAATAATCCTAGTTCATTCCTCTTCCCATCATACCACATGTTGCTCCTAGTTCTGCCTTCTAGGAACAAGAAAAACTAATGGAACCCTTCTTATAGAACATAGACCTTGAAACATTTGTCAGTCCACAAACATTTATTTGAAAATAGTTACATCCATCAAGTTAACCTTTTATTTTTTTCATAGGCTAAGCATCTCTGGTTACTTTCACTGGACTTCATGTGGCATGATCTCAAGGGTCACCCTCCTTTGGATACCCTACAGATAGCCCTTCCCAAAATGTGAGGAAGCAGGATGGTACAGAAGAGAATGGGCTAGATTTGGATTCAGAGTTCCCAGAAGCCAGATTAGATCTGGGTTCCAATCCCAACTGTACCATATTATCACCTATTTGATTTTTATGTAAGTCATTTAAATTCTCTAGTCCTCACTTTCCTCATCTGTAAAATGAGGTAATTAGAGTGATGGCCTTTAAGATCTCATCTGGCTGCAAATCCTAAGATTCTGAGAGACAGACATAAAAGGAGCATGGATTTGGAACTGGAAGGGACTTTGAGGTCATCTCTTCCAAAGCCCACTTTTTACTGATGAAGAAATAGAAGTCAAGAAAATGCCCCAAATACCAGAAGTAGCAAGGAAAAGGTCCTCTAATTCCTCACTGAACACTTCTCCCACCACATAAAGCTAGCCTTGATGAGGAAGAAGCACATTCCGGGTATGGAACCTGTGTGTGCAGGGGAGCGGGTCACAAAGAAACAAGTTCAGGGACCTAGTCTTGTGGGGTTAGAATGTAGAATTCGTGAAGGAGAGTAGATCAAAATTAGGTTCAAAAGGGACATTAAGAAGCAAGCTTTGGAGGGTCCATGATTATCTCAATATCCCAGGACAGAATAACAAACAGAGAATCTCCTTTTTCCTGCCAAAATTGAAGATGAGTTTTAGAGGGAAAAAATGGAATTTGTACAGCATTTAGGATTCTCAGGACTTGCAAAGAAATTGCATGTGTGTACATATCTCCATCACCTGGAGAGGAAAAAGACATCAACATCACATACCTCTTTCAAAATAAATTGGCCTGGACATCCTACACAGTGATGATGCCTCATCAAAACTTCATCCATTTTTGGTGGGGGCAAGAAGCCTCTGAATACAATGCATGGATCCTTCTATAATATTACCCCGACTGTGCTAAATATGTTATCCCAAATAGCAGTGCTAACCAGTGGCTTTGGATCACCATGGCAACTACACAGGCAGTAGAGATCCCAGACGGGTAAACAGACCAGAGAGGGGTTGGGCACTAAACAAGGCTGTCAATTCTAGAAGGCAGCCCCTGCAAAGAGATGTCCAGCAGGAGATTTCATTTGGGGAATAGAAATGCCTACTCCATCCCCCATCCCCACCTCTAGTCTAGATAGAACTTTCAGTTCTCAGTTCTTCTTTCTACAATTATTATTATTAAATCCCCCCCAAGGGAAGACTAAACTAACCTTCTACTTCCTCTTCCCTTCCTTTGCCTGGCATTTATATTGGCAGCTTTCCAGCCTCCCTTATGAGGTGGCATGCAGAGCTCCAGGGATACCGAAAGAGGAACCGTTGCTTCTTGAAAGTGGAGTCAGAGAAGAAAAGCAGGGGCCCCAGTCCCCCTACCTTGCTTCTTGACACTAAAGAGAAAGGTGCCAATCCAGATGATGAGAACTTAAGCAGGAAGGGAAAAGTAAATGGAAGGAATATGGAGGGAGGGAGGGAGGAAATAATAAAAGAAGGGAAGGAGGGAGGAAGGGAGGGGAAAAGGAAGAAGGAAGAGAAGAGGGAGAGAGGGAAGGAAGGAGGAAGAAAGAAAGGAAGGAAAGAAGGAAAGAAGGAAGGAAGGAAGGAAAGAAAAGGGGAAAGGAGAGATAAAGTAGAAAAGAGGAAGAATAGGGAAAGGAGAAAGAAAGAAAAATACAGGGTAAGAGGAAGATAGAGAAAGGGGAATTAAGAAGGATATTGAGAGAAAGGAAAAGAGGAATGGGAGAGCCCAAATCTCAGACTAGCCTCCTTTAATGCAATGCCAGTAACTCCAAAATCTTGCCATTTCTTTTCTCATCAGCTCTAAATGTAACATAGAGGTATGAGATTTTATTTCTAGAATAAAAAGAACTTTAGTAGTTGATTTGACATTAAAGAATCGTGATTTGGGTCTCCAAACACATAGAAAACCTTCTTCTTACCAAACATTGTCAATTTTCTGCCCAAAATGAACTATGGTTTGCTCAAATCCTGGGAAACGGACAAAAGTCTTATCTAAGCCATTAAGGGCAAAGTCTGCAAAACAGATTGGGGGGGGAAGCAACAGAGCCAGAAATAAACTGTTTTCCAAGAAGCCAGTTTGATATCTAAGGCAAGAATCCTCTTTTTTGTGAAGGTTTCTGAACATTTCTAGAAGTTCAGTGAACACAGTTGCCTGAAAAAACTACTCCTGATACTTTGGGAGCCTTTTGTCTGCAATGTCTGTCTTTGTCAAAGAACAATCTGATAGGAACTTCAAAAGCTATTTGCCCCCTGAGATGTTGGGGCTGGGTGGCATTTGAGAGATCAGTGGAGGGATCAGAATGAAAGAGGAAAGAGAGAGAGGGAAAAGGCATCTTCCACATGGAGAGAAGAGAGAGAATTGGGAAAAAAGGAAGAGCGAGGAAGGGGAAAGGGAAGATGTTCTGTATTACCCTTCAAATAATCTACTAAACTGTAAAGGATGCCAGAAGATTATGTCTTGTTAGAAACACCAAGAGTATCAGAAAGAGAAAGTAATTAAGGCAAAGCTCAGAAAAAAATTTAAAAGATGATTAAGGAAATGACTTTGGAGGGACAGTCAAAGCAAATAATTAGGTTATGAAATGGCTACCGAAGGATTTGGCAGTGGCCTTCTGAACTTCTCAAAGAAGTAGATACTGAAAGACAAAGAAGACAGTTTTTAAAATTTCATTGATGATTGGTTGGTACCCAGGAGAAAACCACTGTCATTCCAGATAAACTGCTGTTGTTCTTCCTAAGTATTATTATATAAGAATTAGGGACAACTTAAGTCCTGGTGAAAGTAGGGACAGTTCATAAGCATAGAGTTATAGTGTTAGAGCATCATGGCAGCCTTGTGAGGTTAGTGGTCCTGGCCCTGTCATTCCATCTTACAAATTAAGAAAATGAAATCATATGAGGTGAATGGTTTTCCCAGAGGCACATGGTCCACAATTGGCAGAACTGTGATTGGAAGCCAGATCTCTTCCCTGGACCCAGACCCAGGGCTCCATGGATATAACACTAGCTTCTGTCTAAAGTCAATCTTGGCAGTACTAAATATAATATCTGTCACATAGTTGGAGCTTAATAAATGCGGGTTGAATTATATTCATTAACATAATAATTATATATAGAAGTTGAAATGCTATTTAAAGCATCTTTAATTTCTTTTTTTAATTTAAACTCTTACCTTCTGTCTTAGAATCAATACTAACTATGGTTCCAAGTCAGAAGACCAGGAGGGGTAGGCAATTGTGATTAAAGTGATTTGCCCAGGGTTACACGTTAACCCTGGTGAATATCCAAGAGTTGCCCTCTAGGATGAGCTCAAGTGGTTTAAGAAGAGAGTGGACAGGTGAGCTCCTTGAGGGCAAGGACATTGGACTTTGTCTCAGCTTTCATCTTAGCACATTGCAGTGTAGCATTAGGAGAAAAGGTTGCTGGGATTTTGAAAGCCAGATACAGTGTATTTGTCTTACTTCTTAACTATATACACACATATATATTTGGATTGTATGTGTGTGTATATATATATATGTATATACACACACATGTATATTTACAACCAGTTTTACAGAAAAATGGCAGATGGTTTGGTATGGTAATGGAACTGAAAATACAATAAAAGCATCATTATCCAAGCAGGTGGACCAGGAATGGGATTTGCCTTTAGTCCACGTTATACTGATACCATTTTATTAACCAGTTGTTCTCTTTGTAGATTGAACTCTTATTTGTTTGTTTGTTTTTTAAGAGCTGCAAACATGGTCCCCACCTTGTAGAGCCATAAAGAAGTTTATGCTGTACAAATTAAGCTAATATACAACGTTTATAGGTTTGAGACTCTTTAAAAATTAATATACAGTAAACACTCCACAGTATATAAATCTGAATCTTCTTTCAAGTCTTTGCCTTGGAATTTTCTTAGATTTAATTTGCTCTAATAGTTCAAGAATGAGTACTTTCTTCTCTGTGGCATCCATTCATTCACCAAGAACTTCAAAAGCATCTATTATGTGTAGAGCACTGAATTGGGCACTGAAAAAAGTGTGACATTTGGATAAGACACAGTCCTGGACTTCAGGAAGCCAGATGCAATATATTTGTCTTACTTCTACACACACACACACACACACACACACACACACACACACACACACAAAGTCCAGGTGAGTGGATAATTTATAAATACATAGCTAGAGCAAATATTTTAAATTGAATAAAAGCCTTTGATCCTTTGGGAAGGAATAATGGGTTCAGATATGGTCATCAATAATAATTTAATGCATTTTTCACAATATTAAATTCTCATTGGAGGCAGTCTAGTACAACAGATAGAAAGTTGGGTTGAAAGCCAAAAGGATGAAGATAGGAATTCAAATCCTGCCTTGAACATTCGTTTTGAATTTAAGCACATCACAAAATTTTGACTAAAAAAATCCTGCATTTAACCCAAAAAAATCCCATTTTTTTGAAGAAATTACATTAGAAAAGCTCATTATGCTGATTTTTAAGATGAAGTAAAAACTTAACTTTAAAACTGAAAATGTAACTAAATTTAACAAAGATTGATACAAAATTAGTTGCCCTGGGGGAAAAGAGAAGTATGTGTGTGTTTGTGTGTATATGCACACATGCATATATGTGTATATACATGTATATATACACACACATATATAAAAAATACTTGGTTTTATAGGCATATGTATATACTTATACATGCATTAAACATATAGGTAAGACATATGCCCATGTATTTAATGCATATATAAGTATGTGTATATTTTAACATGTATGTGTATATACATATTATATGTATATATTAAAAATTCCCCCAGTACAACTATATATGTATATAAATACATATATGAAGACTATCTTCTAATTTTTTCTTTTATGATAGGACCATTAATACTTATGTATTGATTTGAAATTTATGGAGGTACATGGTATAAGATGCTGGTCTAAACCTAATTTCTCTGGTACTGCTTTCTAGTTTGGATGGGGTGTGGCTAACATTTTTTGTCAAACAAGGAGTCCTTACCCCAGGAGTTGATATTCTTGGATTTATCAAACATGACACTACCGTGTTGAATTATCTCGGAGTTCCATTAACCTAATCTGCTTCAATAACTTTTTTTGTCTTTTAACTAATACCAAATAGTATATATTGTAATAAGGAATAAATCAAGGTAGATAGGTTAAAAAAACTCCCAAATGTCCCAGAGTTCAAAAGCCCAGGCCCCTTTCAGCCATATTCCAAAAGCCCTTAGAATGTTCAGCTCAAGGTTGCATTTTCCAATATACTTTCTAAAAATTTCACCTATCTACCTTGACTTACTCCAGTATATATATATATATAAACTACTTAGCATTTGACATAGTTTGATAGTTTGACACTCAGTACCCTTTTCATAATTTTCCTTGAAATGCTTGCTATTTTGTGAACTGCCCCAAAGTCATTAAAATGAAAATACTCTTTGATTGGGAGATGCTACTAGTAAACATGTATCCCAAGAAGGTCAGGTTTAGAGAAAAGGCACATTTGTATGAAAATATTTATAGCAGCACTTTTTGTGGTAGCAAAGAATTAGAAACAAAATGGATGTCCACCAATTAGTGATTATTGACATTTGGATATAATGGAATATTATCACACTTTAAGAAATAACAGAGGCAATTGGGTGGCTCAGTGGATTAGAGAGCTAGAGATGGGAGGTCCTGGGTTCAAATGCAGTCTTAGACCCTTCCTAGCTGAATAGCCCTGAGCAAGTCACTTAACCCCCATTGCCTAACCCTTACCACCCCTCTGCCTTGGAATCAATGCTTATTATAGATTCTAAGACAGAAGACAAGATTTTTTTAATGAGATGACAAATACAGTGGATTCCGAGAAACGTGGGAAAAACTTATGTGAACTGATATAGAAGGAAATGAATAGGAGCCAAACAATTTAAGTGATGACAACCACAATAATATGAAGAAAGTCCACTTTGAAGGATATCAGAACTCCAATCAAAATAAACAGATTTCAAAAAACAGATGAGAAAACATAACTCCCACTTCTTGATAGAAGTATATTACTCACACGGCAGAATGAGGTTTGTGTTCTCTTGTGTTTTGTTACCTATACTGTATATATTGTTACCAAAGTGGGAACAAAAGGTTAGTGAATGTTAGATATAAAAAAAATCTTATCCATCATACTGATGAATCCTTTGCTGGTCATTAAATGAGAGAGTGCATATGTAAAAGTGATGGACTCTCTGGTCTTAAAAAGTCACCCTACTTGATTTATCTAAATAAGGAAAAGGAAAGGTAGGGCTACATAAACATTCAACATAGAATCTTTTCTCAATATAAGCTGCATAAAGGACATATCCTACAGTAAAACATGGGCATAAAGTCTCAGTTTTCTCATCTTTATGATGGGAATCCTAAGAGCACTTCCTCATAAGACTGTCACATCAGATGAGATATGTAGAAAGTGTTTTGCAAACCTTAAATGCTATAGAACTGGGGACTCTTATAGGGATAGTAAAAGGGGGAGGAGGAATTTAATTCCACCTTTGAGTCTTGCTTTGGTAGCTGCTAGACAAGTTTGGATGTCCATTCTGAGAAATGATGCCCCTGATCTTTCACATAGCTCAAGGCATTAAGGAGATGGTCTTCAGGAAACAGAAGATACTGAGCAGTTTCCTTGAGCATCCATAGTTGGGGCTCTCTCCCTTATTTGACTTCAGGTATTGTAATTTACCCTTACACAAGATACACCCATCTTCATATATAAGGAGGGCAAATGCTATTATTATTATCACTATTATTCTTTTGTGTCAGGACCTAGGATTTTTGTGGTTTGGGGCACTCTTCCCATCAGTGCTGGTCACCAGCTGTTCTGTAACTTAATAATCTTAGAGAAATGCCTAGAGCAACTCAGAGTTAAATATCTCACTTGGGGGTCACACAGTGTCCAAGGCAACACTTAAAGTCTTGTCTCCCTGACTCCAATGCCAAGTCTCTACTATCCCTTCTTCCCTCCCAAGGCTTATAAAGGTGCCTGTTCATGTTATCCTTGCCATTGTACTCTGCCTTAGCATCAAAACAGAGAAATATGTTGGCAAAATCACACATCCATAACAGCTAGAACCACATGCCTGAACGAATTATTTTGAGGGGCATCAGTTTCTTGGAGTAATACATTCAGAATGCTCATTTGGCATCCACCTACCTAAGTCACTCTAGGCAGCTTAGAGTGAAGCAAGTAATGGGAATCACATCTCCGAGGAAGGCAGGCAAGGCGGGCAAATGCATTCCATACTTGGAGAGGAAAAACAGTCCTTGGGAGACCCCTGAGATTCAAAGTCAGCACAGAAAAATCTAAGGTTAACAGAGTCCCTGCAGGAATTTCATGATGTCTCTTGCTGATTACTGAGAGTTCACTAAGAATCAGCTTGGGGAGCCGTAGCTGTACAGCATTGAAAATGTGGCTCTGGAATACAAAACATGGACTTCCCGTCAAATCTCAGAGGTTGCCATGGGCTTTGGTTACAAATAGTGATACCCAGACTAGAATAAACCTGCATTTGAACACCACTTGCCATCAAGGCAGCATGGGGGAATCACTGGTCAGCTCATTATGTTCTCTGCTTATCAATGATGCAGGCAGAAAATGGAGGCTTGCTTTGCTGTTCATTTTCTGGTTACAAATCAGTGATCCATAGAACTACGATATGATAACCCACAGGATACAAGTCCCATTTTCATCAAGTTTTCTCCCAAAGAGCAGCAGATTTTGCTTTATGTAAAGGAGCCTTCAGATCAGAAATCTAAATTATCTGTGTCCTCTGGTTTTTTTCTTAATCATTTCCTTCATCTGAGGACAAAGGTTTTATTTGAATGAATTTTTAAGTCCAAATGGTGAGAATCATGAAATTTCAGGTAGGTGTAGACAAAATGATTCTGTCTTTTAGCAATGATTTAAGAGGTCTAGATGTGAAAAGTAGCTGGAATAATTTGGACGATTAATGTGGATATGAAAATGTGTGCCTTTAGGCTGAGGGTTGTAAGTGTTATTGTCAGGTGTTGTTTTTTTAGAAGTTGTTTAAATGAATGAAAAAGAATTTATTGAGCACTTACTATGTGCCAGGCACTGTGCTTTCATCTTAAAAGCTGATGTGATAAATGACTTGAATAAGGGACATCTAGGTGACTCTGGGGATAGAGAGCCAGGACCTACTTTCAAATCTGTACTCAGACACTGCCTAGCTGCATGACCCTAGGCAAGTCACTTAACTCCCATTGACAAGCCCTTGATTTCTACGATACTATTTTCTGGTTTGGATGGGATACAGCTAGCAGTTTTTGTCACACAAGGAGTCCTTACCCCAGGAGATGGTATTCTTGGATTTATCAAACATGACACTACTGTGTTGAATTATCTCTGGGTACCGTTAACCTACTCTGCCTCAATAATCAACTTTTTCATTTTTTAACTAATACCAAATAGTTTACATTTAGTATTGATTCTAAGAAAGGAAGTAAGGGATTTTTAAAAATAAATAAATGACTTGGATGTTTCCTTGGTGTTGGTGGTTTGGTTTCTTCTCTCTCACCCCTCTGGTATTTACTATCTGAGGTAATATCTCTATTAGCAAGATTACAGCTCTACCAGAGCAAGGCACTGGATTAAGTGATCTTGGGCAGGTACCAGTCAATCAAAAGGCACTTATCACACACTTATTAGATGCCAGCACTGTGGCTTGATGCTGAGGATACAAAGGCAAAACTACAGTAGTCCCTGTCCTCAAGGAGCTTACAGTGAATCAGAGAAAGTACATGCTTAAATCTTTCCCTCTCAGTGATTCCATTTCCTTATCTGAAAAATGGGAGGGCTGGACTAGAACAGGGATCCTTAAAAGGATAAAGTAATAAACCTAGATTCAGGAAGACCTGAGTTCAAATTTGACCTCAGACACTTATTGTATAACCATAGGCAAAGGTTTATTATAGTTTTAAAATATTATTTATTATGTATTTAATATTTTAAATATTTTAAAAATATTATAAAATAATTGCATAAGCACTGTAAAAATGAACATCATAATGGCACTTGCCTCCCCATGTTATTGTAAAGATATTTGTAAAAAAATTCAAATTTTTAAATGCTACAGAGATGCTAGTAATTATTGTTGTTGTTATTATTGCTTGATATTTTTGTATGTGATGGACCCCTTTGATGGCTTATTAAAACCTATGGCCCTCTTTTCAGAAATGTTTTTAAATGCATAAAATACACATTATTACCAGGACACCAATTAAATGTAAATACAATCATCAGTTTTAAAAAAAAGCAAGCTCATGGACCTAAACCCTTAAAAGGTTCTTAGGGTCCCTTCTAATTCTAACTTTCCATGAATCTTGGAGTCTATTCTTGGATGGAGGAGGAGTGAACTTTTTATTATGAATATTCAAAGCAAACATTGTTCCCTGCTGTTTTGCTCTTTTATTATTTCCCCAACAATCATATGGCTTGATTTTTGAAGAATAGCAAATGCATTAGCACCTTAACAACTGCATTATGTACACCTCCTCCAAGCTCAATTATGAGAAGAGCTCTCAATATTCAGATTGCAGATTCTTCAGTTATACTTAGATTTCTAGATTAAGCTGAAAGGGCATATGACTATTGAATAGCCCTATATCAACATCTCATCATGAGTGGAGAGATGACCTAAGGGTCTCCTAGATGAAGCCAATAATGCACAAGTTCTGGCAGGTTCTATTGAGCTAAAAAAACTTGGAGTGTCATCATAGAAACACTGCTTGATATAGAGAAGCTGGTCACCAAAAAGATGATGACTCAACAACATTTTGGCTGTGATACCCACGAAACTGACAAAGATACCAAATGGTCCTTGATGCTGTCTAGCATCCCTCTCCTCCCTATCCAGTCCTGCAGTAATAGTGGTAGAGAAACCAAAGAGGAAGCAGAGATTATAGTGAATTCCATACCTTCTAGATGACCCAAACCTCTTGATGTCAGAGATACATCATTTTTACTTTTGCACACCCAATGCCTTTACACATAATGGAGTAGGTTGGAGAAGTATTGCTTTTTCAAGTCTGTGGTTGGTCCAAATGGCCAGTGAGATTCCTTTGAATTCTAAAATTCTCTGTTTCGATGGAATAATTCTCTTTTGCTTTGAAAGTACTTGATGTACACTTATCACATGTATATATGGGTATGTGATTTGGGGTTTAGGCTTTAAAAGATCACCCTGTAGCAAAAATGAATAATATGGAAATAGATATCAAGTGATAACATTTATACAACCCAGTGGAATAACTTATCAGCTCTGGGAGGCGGGAGGGAAGAGGGGAAGGAAGAAAATGAATCACGGAAACATGGAAAAATATTTTAAAATAATTTTTTAAAAAGAAAGTATTTGATATAAAGATTCTAAATGTGAGATCTTTCACCAATAACTTGGCCATATTCCTTTACAATACTCATAATGATCATGTGCAAGGGAATTACCATAAATGATAATTATACCTGAAATGCCCACGTATGTTGCAGAGGAAGGAATAAAGAAATTCTATGAAATACCTAAAATTTTTCTCCAAATATGATCAATATAAGCTTCAGTATCAAGGAATTTCAATGTAGGCACAGAAGATGAAAAATATGTTGGGAAACAGGATTGATATTTCAGAAATTCAACAAAAGACTAAAGAATTATTGATTACTCATAAGTCTCACACCTCTATATTATGAATAACTTCCTCATAAAGATAGTTGGAAGCTTGTAGATATCATGAGATATGAAAAACATTGCAAAAAATGTATAAGTTGCTATCATCAAATCCAGAATCTCAAGTCTCATTTTTATCCAGAAAGGAATCTCTTCTTCCAACATACATAACAAATGGACATTCATTTCATTTTCTCAAAAACGTCTTCTTTTTTTTAAACCCTTACCTTCCATCTTGGAGTCAATACTGTGTATTGGCTCCAAGGCAGAGGAGTGGTAAGGGAGGCAATGGGGGTCAAGTGACTTGCCCAGGGTCACACAGCTGGGAAGTGTCTGAGACCAGATTAGAATCTAGGACCTCCCATCTCTAGGCCTGGCTCTCCATCCACTGAGCTACCCAGCTGCCCCTTTCACAAAAACTTCTAGTGAAGAACAACCCGCTACTTCCCAGGGCAACCCATTCCATTTTAGGATAATTCTAATAGGTACAAAGTCTTTTATAGTGTTTATTCTACATCTAATTCTCTTCCATTTCTATCCTTCCTATCCTCCACACTCCCAAACATACCCTTAATGCTCCTGGTTCTTTCTTTGGGGCTAAACAGAACAAAGTAATCCCTCTTTCTCCTAATAGTTCTTTGAATACTTGAACTCTATTTCCATGTGTGCATGTGTGCGCGCGCGCGCGTGCGTGTGTGTGTGTGTGTGTGTGTGTGTGTGTGTGTGTAGTAAGATCACCAAAGGGCAAAACTGACACCAAATTAGGTGAGTTAAAGCCAGATGATACTACATAGAGTTACAACTACAATCTAACTTATTTAAAGAAGATGCTAACTCTGAAAAATAGGAAACAGATACAAGACATTGATTCTGATGGTCATTCTTTAAAACAGCTAGACCAATACAAAAGAATTATCACAAAGAAGAGGAAATAAGCAGGAACCACCTCAGGTAGCAAAAACTTGATCTCTTTACTGAGCAGAATGATATAGAAGCCAAGGGCAATGCTTATTTTTAATGTAAGCTCATTTGCAAAATACATTGAATGATGAAATATCAGGATTAATATACCTTTCCAAGTAGAAAAAAAAGAAACTGACATGGGGGAAATCTGGCCTGAGACTCAAAGAAGCCAAATCACCCCAAGAGTACTTATAGATAAAAATGGAAAGAAGAGAACTCATCAAGTGAAATGCCTGCAAGAATATTTACAGTGGAAAGAACAGCTAATATTTTCATAGCATTTTAAGGATTTCAAGCAGCTTTACCTATATTACATGCTTTAAGCCTAAAAGCACTGTGAGGCAAGTACAATACTTATTATCACCCTTAATTCACAGATGAAGAAATTGGGAGCTCAAGGATCCATACCTAGAAAATTCATGCTACACAATTATCAAGGCAATCAGAGGTCAATTTTGAAGAAATCTCAGAAGGGGAAGATTCAAAATTAAAGGAAACTATGACTTTATAAACTTACCCCTCAAGGGACTAAAACATTACCCATATCCTTATTTTCTCATCTTTTATGAACTATGTGTGAGGAAGGTCTATACCTAATTTGATGGTATCCTTGATGAATATATGAAAGAGAAAATCAAAAAGATTTTCATAAATGCCTAGAGAATTGACACTTGGAAAGCATATATCTCCTTGTCTTATTCCTAACTTGAAAGAAAATAGTTAAATCAGATTTCATTAAAGAAAATTATATATTTAGTCATATAACTGACTGAAAGATGTCAAGAATAGAAGATCCTTCAGTTTGTTAGAAGGAAGGAAGGAGAAAGGGAGGAAGAAAGAGAAGGAAGGAGGGAAGAAGTGAAAAAAAGTCATTTCACTTAGCAAAGCATTAGAGAGCTTCAAAGGACCTGATGCTTGCTACCTATGTGACCTTTGGAAGGTGATTTATTTTCCTTCGGTCTTAGACTTCTCATCTATGAAATGAAGAGGCTGAACTAAATGGCCTGCAAGTTTGCCTTTTAGATCTTATGATCCTAAGAACTAAAATACAAATGGTGCAGTGTTCAGGAAGTATTACTCATCTGTGAAGAGAAGAGGGTGACCGATGATCCCAAAAACTGGGATGAGGACCATTATTTAACAAAAACTGTTAGTAAAACTGGAAAGCAGTTTGGCAGAAATTAGTTATAGGTGAACACCTCACAATATGTGTCAAAAAAGAAAGCTTCAAATAGATTCCTGACTTAGATATTAAAAATCACATCGTAAACAAATTAGAGAAACAAAGAAAATATCTTGCAACATGAACAAGGAACATCTGAACAAAGAAAAGAAGCAGTCATAGAAGATAAAATGGACAATTTTGATTACAAAAAAACTGAAAACCTTTTGCACAAAAATCAATTAAATTCAAACTAAAAAGGAATTGTGAATTGAGAAAAATTTTGAGTTATAAAATAAAAGCTATATTAAGAAATTATTCAAACATATAAAAACAAAACAAAATTTTCAATATATAAATAGTCAAATATATGTGTAGATGATTCGCAGGTAGATTTCAAAGAAAAAATACAAACAATCAACAGTTATAAAAAAATTTCAAAATCACTAATAATTAGAAAATTACAAATTCAAATAACTCTGAGTTTCTACTTCTACCCATCAGACTGGCAATGAAAAACAAAAAAAAAGAGAAGAAAGAAAAGAAAAGAAAATAACAGTTGTTCAGCTTTGGGAAACAGGCACACTGATAACACTGTTAATGTAGCAATAAAGTAGTCTAGCCATTCTGCGAGTCTTTTAAAATTATGTCCAAAAAATCATGAAGCTATGTATATCATTTGACCCAGCAATACCACTAATAATTCTGTGCCCTCAAAGAGAAAAGGACTCCTATGTATAAATACATTTATAACAGATTTTTGTTTCTGTAAAACAATCAAAGAAAAGAAATCCATCAATTGGGAAGTAGCTGAACAAACTAAACTATGAATATAATGGAATATTGTTGCACTATAAGAAATGATGAAAAGAATGGCTCCAGAGAAATTTGAGAAACTGCTATGAACTGATATATTATGAAATAAACTGAACCAGGTAAACAATTTATATAATATCAACATTATAAAGTAAAACATCTATGAAGGCCTTTAGAACTCTTACAAATATGCAATGACCAACCACAATTCTAAAAGTGATTCCTACACCCTGACGGAGAGGTAATGGACTTGAGATGCATAATGAAATACTTTATTTTATTAAAATTTTATTTTATCAAATATGTTATTAATTTTATCAATTTTATTTTTAATTTTTTTACCTATTATATGTAATAACAAATTTCCACACAAGTTTTCCTAAGTTAGATGATCAAACTTATCTCCTTCCCTCCCTTCCCTTCTTTCTCTTATTGCTGGTGGGTGATTTGATCTGAGTTATTCATGTATTATCAGAAACATATATTTTAGAAAGTCTCATTGATACATCTTTTAAATGCCAGGAGTAGGAGGAAATTCATGAAGAAACACAGACAATCAGGACAGCTTTGAAAATAGCAAGTAGGTCTCGAGATGGAAGGTCCTGGGTTCAACTCTAGTTTTAGATATTTCCTAGCTGTGTGACCCTGGCCAAGTCACTTAATTCCATTTGTTTATTCTTCTGCCTTGGAACCGGTATTTAGTATCAATTATAAGGCAGAAGGTAATAGTTTTTTAAAACAGCATGTAGTCTGACTGTCTGTCTGTCTGTCTGTCTGTCTCTCTCTCTCTATATATATATATATACATATATTATATACATACATACATACATATATTTGTATATGTGTGTATTCATATGCATTTATATTAATATGGTACATTTGTATTTTATATATTATATATTTATATATAAAACACAAAATATATGTACACATATACATAAATGTTTATGTACATATATATGTAAGTATTTATTACATTCAAAGATTGATGATGAACTGTCAGTTCTCAAAGGAAGAAATACAAGCTATCAGCATTCATAAAATATCTGCCGTATATGATGCAAATTTGTCTCATGCATGTTATATGCATACATGTAACACATGCATACATAACACATTGCATGAGTACAGTCTGTACATAGGAGATTCACAGTTTCATGTGCAATCTTTTTTTGTTTCTTTATTCTGTTCAACTTTATATGCAGATATGCTCATTAGTATTTGTTGGGTGAAGAATTTTTAAAATTAGATTAAATTTGGGGCAGCTGGGTAGCTCAGTGGAGTGAGAGTCAGGCCTAGAGACAGGAGGTCCTAGGTTCAAATCTGGCCTCAGACACTTCCTAGCTGTGTGACCCTGGGCAAGTCACTTGACCCCCATTGCCCACCCTTACCAATCTTCCACCTATGAGACAATACACCGAAGTACAAGGGTTTAAAAAAAAATTAGATTAAATTTAAAAATGTTTATGATAGGATTAGACTAAATGGTCTCTAAGGTTTCTTCCAGGTCTAGACCTACGACTCGGGTCCTCCTTGGCCTTCAGTCCCAGATCTCTTCATCCAGAAGTTGTGTTTTTGAAGAATTATTAACTTTTCTCAGGATTCCATTATATGACAACTGCCCTCCCCTCAGTCCGTTCAGTAGCTCAAAAGATCTAATGATTAATGAACTCTCTTAACCTTTCTTACACTTTATACCTACACTTACTGGTCAGGTAACCTTTGCTAAGACATTAAAATGTCTCAGAATCTTAATTTCTTCATCTATAAAGTATGGATAATATTATCATCCTGGCCCACTTCATAGAGTTGTTAGACTTTTTTTGCCAACTGTAAAGCCATGTAATAGAATATTATTATTATTATTTGTAATAATATACAAGTTAATAATTAAATATGAGTTTGACCTCTTTAACTTATCCAAATACTATTCATTAAAGCTTCTGTATTGAAACTATGACTTAATAGGTCAATAAACACTTTTAAAAAGGGAATTGGATCCTGATTGTACCACTTCTTTCTCTTGCTGTCAGAGGGCAATATATAAGTATAGTCTCTGATAATCAAATGACTACACTTGACCCAATTTCATGGATGGTGGCTGAAATTGGTTTGCCCAGAGTTCTGCCAGAAGTTAAACATTTTTGAAGAATTATTAACTTTTTTCAGGATTCCATTATGTGACGACTGCCCTGCCCTCAGACCACTCAGTATCCCAAACGATCTAATGATTAATTAACTCTCTTAACCTGTCATGCACTTTCTAAAGCACTTCATTTTCCCAGTACTAGCTTGAGCCCTGGAGAATCTCTCTGGCTAAGAACTTTTCCCTATACTCAGATCATGAGGAAGCTCAGTTTGTTGCTTTTCTGCATCATTTACAGAAGAGCTAAGTTGATGCTAAAAGATACAAATTTCTACCAAATTTTGGGAGAACAATTGGTGGCAAACCTCAACATGCCAAAAAAATAAAAATATTGTTATCAATATGACCTATTTTATTTAGCAGAGATTTTGTTGCCTACTAAAACTATGGGGCCCTCCCAATGGTCTTGCCTTGAACAACTGAACGATAAAATCAAGGTCATTATCTCTAACATCTGATATTCATTAACATATTCAATTTTGGTTTTTTTCAGTGATGATGATTAAACACTTTCATCCTAGATCAAGTCAAACCTTAGCTTCCTTAATGTTTGAAGTAATTGGCTGTGACTCATTGATTTGCACAGGACACCATAAAATGCTCTCTATATTTTACAGAAATTAAGTGCCCAATTTAATCCAATGTATTCCTCTGGGTTTTTTAATTATTCACTTCTTTATGACTGTAAAAAGTTTCAGGTCTTTGGGTTATTTATAGAAAGGGGTAGGGAAATGAATGAGAGGGTAAAGGAGAAGAAACACAGAAGGAGACTTATTAATTCATAAAGGATATGCAACAGATTTTTTAAAAAAAGAAGTACAAGCGAGCATAAGAATAAGCATTTATTAAGCACTTGCTATATGCCAGGCACTCACATTTTTATAGGCATTGATCCTCACAGCATCCCTGAGAAGTTGATGCTCTTATTATCTTCATTTTACAGTTAAGGAAACTGAGGCAGGCAGCGGTGAAGAGACTCGCCCAGGATCACATATCTAGTAAGTGTGATGCCAAGTTTGAACTGATATCTTCTTGACTCCAGGCCCAGTGCTTTTATTCACTGTGGTGCCACAAATTATGAGTATTTTTTTAAAGTTAGCAGCTTGGGAGTTTGGGTGGAGGTAAATAGATGTCATGGATCCAGGCAATTTCTACATTGTCATGAGAGTGAGAGAAAGAAGCAAAAGACATTGTAGGACAGTGGGAAGAATATTGGCTCTGAAGTTAAAGAACTTGTGTTCAAATCCTGCCTTTGACACTTTGCACCTTAGTAACCTTTTGCAAGGCATTTCATTTCTTTGAGCCTCAATTTCCTTATCAGTAAAATGAGGGGGTAGCACTTTATGACCTCTGAATTCCTCCATCCCTAGCTCTGAACCTATGCTCTTAATAAACTCAATAACTTCAGTATAAAATATAGAAAACAGTAATTTTTTAAAATAAAACTATTTATATTTTTAAAAATAAATGGTTTAGAAACAAATAGTAACTTTTTAAAATAAAGTAATTTTTAAAAGACTTAAAAAAATAAAGTCTAAATGCACAAAAATTACATTTAGAAAAGGATGTGAACTCTAATTGTCAGAGCCTTAATGAAGTCTGGCAGTTCAATCATGGCCCTCCTGTTCCACAACCACATGAGCTCAGAGAGAGCTAAGATTTGATAAGAGCCAATATTGCTGTCAGGTCACATATGTAAGCAGCCTCCAAGTGGCCTGTGGCCATCGTAATAAACTAAAGCCTCTCAGGCCAAAGCTGTCATAACTCTATGGAGTGGCAACTATTCTGATCACAGATGGAGCTGTCCCTTTGGTAGAAGGATTCTTTCTTATAAAGAGAGAAGCTACGTTCCTTGAAATGGTTTCAAATTATCTTGAAGTGTCACAAAATGGAAGCCCAGAAGGGTCAAGAATCTTGGGCCAGTCTTTCTGAATTGGCTAAAATGTTGCCAGCACTGGCTGGATGATCTTTGCAGAGCTACACAGAAGAGAATACTCAAGGGAATAGGAGAAGTGTAAGCTTCTTAAGAAAGAAACTAGCCAAGGTGTGGCTTTCCTAAATGACATCCAAGCATTCGCAGACTCTGAACACATAGAATACAAGATAGAAGGAACTTAAAAGAGCATCTCATCCATTTGTTTTTCTTTATAAATAAAGATCTGAAAAAGAAAGCCTGTGACTTGTCCAAGGTCACACCAACAGTGTCAGAGATAGAATTTGTTTGTCTCCAGCATAAGGAGTCTTTCCACTGTAGTATGCACAAGGAATAAAGAAAGGGATAAAAAGACAAATACAAAATAGCCCTACGTGCTAGGAACTCCCATTCTGATAGAGCATATAATATGCAAAAAAGGTAAAACACATTTATAAAGTACCTACTAGATGCCAGACACTTGTTGACATAAACAAATCTATAACAAGACACATATAAAATAAACTCAAGTGGATGAGCCCTGGAGGCTGAGGGTAGGGAAAATTAGAATATGTTTCACGTGCAAAACCTTCTTGTTGTAAGATTTGAAAAAAATTGGGATCTTAAGAGGAAGGCGTGAAAAGAGTGTATTCTAGGAATGGAAGGCAGCCTCGAAAAGGAGAGAGATGACATGGAATGGGAATGAGAGGGTCAGGTGGAAGAAAAAAAAAACAGAAAGACCAACATGGCTGACCCTTAGAATTCATGAAGGGAAATAACTTACTTAAGTCAGAGTCTTTGATCTGGGTCAGTGAAAGAATTATACACAACCAGATGGAATCACAGATCCTTGAAATACATGTAATTAAGACATGAGTAATTATACTATTATCAGAATAATGAATGCTAATGTAATGTGTTTACCAATATGGGATGGTTCCCAATACAAATGATCTTAGAATTTCCTGATCTTTCAGTTACTGTGATTTCAAAGTGCCCTCTCTGAATCAGCTCAGATCTGGAGCTGCCTATAACAGCAATTGGCTGCACTGGAATGAACACTGGGACACAGCAACCCGGATCTGAAACCTGGCTCTGTTTCTAAAGAGCTGTGTGAGCTTGGACAAATCACTGCACTTCTCTGGACCTCAGTATCCTCACCTGAAAAAAGAGGTGGATAGAATCAGATGATCTCTAAAGGTCTTTCCAGTTTTATGCAATTATAAACAGTTTTAGTTATTTGGTCATATGTATCTGTGATGTATAGGTATACGTGTTTCTTACATCCCATTTTACAGATGAGGAAGCATGGTGAGGAAGGAGGGTGACACAACAAGGTATGGTTAAATAACTTGTGCAATGAGAACTGCAAGAGAAGTCATCCCAGGCCCTGACAGGCTTGGTCTGATGGATCAGTGGTCATTCCTGACCAAGTCAACTGATTAGTCTCAGCACAAGCAAGAGAAGGAAGAAGGAAGAAGAAGAAAATGAAAATAGAAGAATGAAGATGAAAAGGGAGAAGGAAAAAGAAAGTAAGGAGAAGGAAGAAGGAGAAAGAAAGGTGAAAGGAGAAAAAGGGAGAAAGGAGAAAAATGAAGAAGAAATATAGGAAGAAGAAAGAAATGGGAGGGGATCCTAAAACTTGCAAAATAAATATTTTATGGAGTATTTCTTTACACTAAAGCACCCCATTTTAAATGATTCTTTGACTCTAAAGCCCTACAGATGAATTAAAAATATAATCTGGTTTGTTAAAAAGTTGATGAATGCCTGGCTTTTCAGGATCCAGTCTTTAGAGAAAAGGAGCAAGACAGCACTGCCCTGGAAAACAACAATACAACTGATTACACTTTTCCTGTATCACCAGAGTCTGACCACAGCAACTGCTCAGCTCTGTGTCTCTGGGGATGGTTAGCACAATGGCTCCATCAATTAGGGGCAGCATCAACGTGGGCTGACAAGTACTGCTGTTGGAAGGGAAAAGGGGACAGGCAGAAAGGGGAGGGGGAGGGCTTTTAAAAAATGATTGAGAAGACCACAGAAGTGAGTGTTGGAGGCAATAGCTTGGAAGCAGAGCCAAAGAAGCCTGCCAGTTTTCAGGGCATCTAGACCACTCCACTAGGCATGTTGGCTCAGGGATAACCCTTTGACTTGGTTGATTTGTCACAAAGAGCAATGTGATACAGTGGATGGAGTACTGTATTTGGACTTATGAAGACCTAGATTCCACGGCTCTATCTGATACCTAGCAGGTATAGGATCCTTTTCCCACTTGGCTTTGGCTACAAAATGGAGCTAGAATCTCTTAATATGATTTTCTTGAAACTAGAATTTCTCTTCTTCCATCTATCACACCTCTGCACAGCTGCCAAATGGATGATTGTAGAGCACAGGTCTAGTCATCTCACTCCCCTGTCCTAGAAACATCAATGATTCCCTATTGCCCCTGTAAAATATAAATTCCTCTTTCAATAACTGAAAGCCTTTCACAATCTGGCTTTATCATCACCTCACTTTTTAGGCGGATTGCACATTACTCCCTCTTATGCATTCCGTGTTCCAGCCAAGCTGTTCCCCATGCCTAGTATGCTCTTCTTCCTCACCTCTGCCTGCCTATTAGAACTCCTACCGCCCTTCGAAGTTTGGCTCTCCTGCTTGCTACCTCCTACAAGAGATGTTTCCTGCTCTCCCACGTTTCAAGTACACCTCGGCCCCTCAGATTTCTCTTTATTCTGTATGTACTTTTGTATATCTTGGTTTACATATTAACTGCCTCGGTAGAGTGTAAGCTCCTTGAGGTTAGAGGCTAATCCTTCCTTTTTTGTCTCTGTATCCCCAGTGCCTAGCCCAGAACCAGGAATACAGTAGGTACTTAATAAATGCTTCTTGACCTGAATATTAACTGTAGCACTTCTTTCAGATACTTGCTGTGAGGCTCACATGAAACAATGTTTATAAACCACTTAAACATTTTATATAAATGTCAGCTTCTTTCTACAACAAGGCTTTCCATCTTGCCTACCTCCAAGCTTCACATTCTGGGGCCAAATGGCCACAGCACCATCTTGGTAAGTGAGTTGGGATCCTTTGGACTGGAGTCGAGACAGGACAATGGGATGAATAGCCAGCCCTCTCTCAATTCTCATTCTCAAGCAGAAAAGACTCAGTGACCACTATTCTACAGATGATAATATTGCACTCTGGGAAGCGATCTATCTTTTCCCTGATCATACAAGTATTAAAGAGTAGAACTAGGACTTAGAGTAGAGTCTGGCTCTTTCCATTTTTCCATGTGGTCTGGGAATTCTCTGCTAAGAAGGATTTCCCATTCCCCCCACCCTTCCCCACCTCCTACTGCTCAGACAGTAGAAATCCTCGACGTGCATCAATGAATCAGCCAAGAAGACAGTGACTGATTGCCAGGCTCGATATGTTTATTAATTATCTCATGAGGCAATTTTCAATTCTCAGCCTCCCTCCCTTTCCCCGACCCCTCACTTAATCAGGACTGTTGCCAGGGACCGGAATCAGAGCAGCACATTTTAGTGATGAAACACTACCCAATCTGTTCATGACAGAATGCAGGTGGGCTTTTTAGCTGACCAGCAGCTGCTACTCTCTGGACATCCCAGGACATGGGTCAAATATTTCCTTTCCACAATAGAGTGTTACTTGAGGACTTGGGTTTAAAATATACTTGATGCCCAGCACTAAATAATTCAAATGACAAATCTTGACCTGGAAAAAGACATGAGTCAGCTTTCTAAGCTTTTTGGCTTAGAGGTGGAGGACTACAGGGGAAGAATGTTTCACTTATTCTCAGATGAAGTCATGGTATCCAGTGCTGTTGCTGAATGTCTTTTCTTTATAAGTATGGAGGTCTTATCTGAGGCAGGATGAGGGTAGGACATTCAGGATATTAAGAAATGACCAATATACAAAAAAGGTATCAATAAAACTTATCTTTTAAAAAATGATACTTAATACTTTGGGGTTGGGCTTGCTCGCTAGAGCAAATCAAAAGGGTATGTCTTCTGCCCCACCATTAAATTTTAAAACTCTTCTAATCCACCAAGGCACTCTTCTCCTACAGATTAGGCCAAGAGAGGGCATTTACAAATATGTATTTAGCCAAAGGTCTTGCTATTTTCCCTCCATGCAATTGGTTAGGATGGATATTTACTTCATTAGTCCTAAGTCCTGGATCTAAGACTAGCAGGACCCCAAGAGTTCATCTAAACCAATCCCTTCATTTTGCAGATGAGGAAACTGAGGCCTACTAAGTAACTTGTCCTAGTTTGTACAGATTATCTGATCATAAGTATAAATCTGAAAGTAATCTCCATTAAATCATCTTGCAGTTAGGGTTGCTGGAGTCAACCCCATCATTTTACAAATGAGAAAACTGAGACCCTTTGGACAACTTAACCAAGGTCACATGGATATTAACTAGTAATGGCCCTAAAGTGAAAGAGTTGTGATACGGGCAGCTCTGATAAGCCTAAGAAAAGTCATAAAGTGCCTAGGTGTGTTCATGTAAAATAGTTATTAAACAATGGAGTTTGCTCCATTTTGTTTGAATTTGTTTGAGTTTGTTTGAAAATATGGGATTTTCAATTTAAAAAGGGTCTTGGAATATAAGTGATGAATTTGGAGTGAGTGGTCCTGGGATTAAACTCTTCTGCTTCCAACCTGGGTGACTATGAGTATGTCTTTTAACCTCTCTGGGGCTCAGTTTACTCAAAATGTAAAATGAAAGGGTTGCACTAGATGGCCTATTTTCATCTTCTAAATCTGGGATCCTATTAAAGTGTATCTAGGACTCCCTGTATGTAAAGTGCTGGGGGTGTGGGGGAGAGCACCGGGGCAAATAAGAAATATTCTTTGGAGAAGCTTCCTCTAAAAGCTCTGTTTGTTTCTGCTCTTCCTCCTTTTGCACACAACTAAAATCCACTCTTCTTGATCACATACTGTTTTATTTGGATGCAGGTCTTGGATCCCCATCTATATTCTAAATTTATTCAGTCATCTCCTAATCTACTTTTGTGTCCTCCATACCTCAGAGATAATAATAGCACCACAAATGACTGTGAGGTGGTTTGGCAAAACAGTAGGACAAAGGACTTGGAATCAGGAAGAGAAGAGCTCAGATTTTTCCTAATGTCTCATGGCTATACATCACAGTTACTCTCTAAGTCTATATGCCTTCTAAGATGATGAATTATAGGTCGTGATCATAATGATTTCTTGACATACGAATGTTAAAAAATGCGTAATCCCAATTATAGAGCACAAGTGCTCAAGAAATACTGTTGATTGATAAATCAACATCGAGAAAGGTTATTTCATTGTGTCCACTTCGCCCATCCCATGAAAAACCCACCACTCTATCATTAGGCTTTAGCACTGCAGGGAAGGTTTTGGATTTGTAGTAAAAAAATCTAGGCTTAAATCTCAGACACAAACTAGCTATATGAATCACCAGGGGCAAATCATTAACTCTCCAATGCCTCTTAGGCAATTCTCAGAGTATAAATTTCAAAAGAGTTGCCTACCAGCCTTGGTTAGGGAGTTTCCTCTTGAGGAGTTCCTTATGTCAAAGAGATCATAGGTTTTGTTTATTTGTTTTGTTTTGTTTTGTTTTTAAACCCTCACCTTCTGTCTTAGAGTCAATACTATGTATTGGCACCAAGGCAGAAGAGTGGTAAGGGTAGGCAATGGAGGTCAAGTGACTTGCCCAGGGTCACACAGCTAGGAAGTTTCTGAGGCCAGATTTTAACCTAGGACCTCCTGTCTCGAGGCCTGGCTCTCAATCCACTGAGCTGCCCAGCTGCCCCCAAGATCATAGGTTTTGACTAAAACAAAAGAATAAAAATAATAAGGTAGACAAGGATAGAGTTTTTCAAGGAACCAGGCCCAGTCAAGTTAAAAAGTACTAATTGAGTATTTATTATGTGCCAAGGGACTGGTAGAAACGCAAGAAATATAAGGAAAGACAGAAAGATAATCCCTGCCCTCAAGGAGTTTACATTCTAATGGAGGAGACCAACCCTTAGCCAAGATGGACCAAGTAAAATCTTGACAAAGGCCATTTACAGTGTCAGCCTACATTGTATTCTTTTTTAGAAAAAAATCTCACCTTCAATCTTAGCATCAATTCTAAGACAGAAGAGTGGCAAAGGCTAGGTAATTGGGGTTAAGTGTCTTGCCCAGACTTACATAGCTATAAAGTGTCAGAGATCATATTTGAACCCACAACTTCCCAATCTCCAGTCTGGTGTTCTATTCACTGAGCTACCCAGATGCCCTCCTACACTGTATTCTTTAATTATCAATTAAGTGAGTCATTGTAGATTCTTTCTTTCTCAGGGTTGTATAGCAAGTACCACCTCAGTAGTCTAAGGGTCCAGGCTACATAAGATAAATAGATGGAGAGACAAATAGATGATATAGATTTATGAAATACTATATTACAGGTATTGAAATAAGTATTGTAGATACAAATACAAAAAAAGACAGTTTCGGCCCTCAAGGAGCTTCCCTTCTAATTCAAGAAAGACAATATTCAAAGGAGTGATGGATAGGAGGGAAGAGGTATCTATGGGAAGTAGACAAATAAGGTAAAAACTCGCCTTTCATAGCCAAAGAACTAAGAAGAGTCCAAGCTTTCTATGGGAGGGAGATGGGGATGGTAGCCAGAAAGCAGCTGCTATAGTATAAAGATGGCATGGTGGGCTTGGGCCCCTGCAGGTCTTCGCTCCCTACTCCCAGATTGCCTTTAACATGCCAGCAAAGCTGTCCATGAACTCTCCATGTTAGGGAAGATCTGCTAGAATATCAAGATAATTGCAGCTACACTTTTCCCTTGACCCCAAGCATATGCTGGTTCTCTGTCAATTAAATCATTATCAACCAAGTCTATTGGAAGGTTGGCTTGGATGAGTCAGAAAAGGAAATGTTGAACCTCAATCCTGACCATTCCAGCATCTATGCTTGGAAATAATGACTAACAAAGGAGCAAGACTTTGTGGGTACAGGTTGAACCTCTCCAACATTTAACTCCTCAGAACTTCCAACAGGATTTTTTTCTAGGTTTAACACAAATTTCTCTAGCAAATTTCCCTTCCACTAGTCAGTATGTTTGATTTCCTCACCTCCTTTCACTTCTCCACTCTGCAGACAAGAGTGCCATCAAGACACAATCTACAAATTTTTCTGTTGATGAAAAAGATTAGCTAGTATACACTCTTGCTGTAAATTGAAAGAAGATAACAGCTAGAATCTTTTCAGGAATCCACTGATAACTGATTGCTGATTTGGGGAAGACTGGGAGAGTATTTTGGCAGCCTATCAAACTTGTGATTACTTGAAGAAGGGAGAGAAAAGAGGTTTGGTGTTTTGGGGAGGTAATGGAGTCCTAGAAAACTGAGAGTACCTAGAGGGAATGATAAATAACAGAGGATCACAATTTTATCAGGCAAGAAGGAGAAGAAAACTTTTAACAACCTATAGAATTTGGGGCTTTTTGTTTCTGCTAACAGCAAACAAGTAGATATTCCTAAGGGCAGACTACAATCCCTACTAGAAAAGAAGTTAAAAAGGCTTTAGGAAGCCAATCAAGTATTTATTAAAGAAAAAGGAAAGGATCTCAACTTTCCAGCTTTGGGGAGGGAAGAAAGGAGAACAGGGATAAAGTTTTACCAGCAGAATTAAAAGGTAAGTCTCAAAAGGAAATGAAGAAACAAAGGACAAAGAATACTTCTCCCTAGGGCAACTAAGTGGTACAATGAATAGTGCTGGGCCAGGAGTAAGAAAATTCATCTTCCTTCCTTCAAATTGGGCCTCAAAAACTTACTAGCCTGGGCAAGTCACTTAATCCTGCTTGTCTCTGTTTCCTCCTCTGTCTAATGAGCTGGAGAAAGAAATGGCAAACCACTCCCTTATCTTTACCAAGAAAACCTCAAATGGGGTAACAAAGAGTTGGATATGACTGAAAATGACTGAACAACAAAGAGAATATAGAGAAGAAGGATCTGTAGAAACAACCAGGAGAGAAGAAATCTGATACTGGCACCAGATAGAAAAGAAATATCTTCTCGCTTTTGCTAGGAAGAAATGTCAACCTGGTAGGAAGAGTCAGGCAATGGACATCTTCCCAAGGCATCCCAAGGAATATGACAGAGAGTTTATAAGTCCGAAATTCTACCAAATTCTGATCATTCTAAAGCGGGGGAAAGAGCCTGGGTGAGGTGGAATGGAAAATCATAGGGAGAAGATGGAGAAGGGAAGTAAAGTTTAAGGAACTAGTTTCAAATCCTTGCAAACAGTAATTCCTGGGCAAGTCACATCTCTGGGTCTCCATTTCCTGATCTGTAAAGTTGAGGTAATAATATCACTCAAGCTTGCTATGAATATCAAATGAGATTTTAATATGTATGCATATATAATATAAAGATAATATAATTTTATAACTTTGTAACTGTAAGAGACAATATGAATTTGAGAGAGAGAGAAAGAGAAAGAGAGAGAGAAATGAATTCCAGTGGCTCCCTATTACCCCAAGAATAGATACAAAATTTTATGTTTGACTTTTATGCCTTTCACAACTTGCCAACTCCTACCTTTCCTCCTCTCTACAAACTATGATCTGGATACATTGGCCTTCTTCTTGTTCCTCACATAAGACATGCCATATCTCAGTTCCATTCAATTTTCTTAGTGGACCCCAATACCTGGGATGTTCTCTCTTCTTACCTCTGGCTCTTACTTTCTCTGGCTTCCTTCAAAACTAAGAGTGGTAATAAACCATGAAATCATTTCTTTTAAAGAAGGGGAGTTCAATATTTTGCCATGTTTGGTGACATTATCTAGAGAACATATCAATTAGGTCAGGCTTCTTAGACTTGGGCATAAATTGGATATGTTTAGGAGTGGGTTTCTTTCTTTAAGTCACTTTTTAATAAAGTGTCACAACAAGAAAGTGAGTTAATGACCCTTCTCCCTACCTTACCCCATCGAAAGGCATTCAAAGTTGGCATTACATTATTATATTCATTGATTTTATATTCTATTAATACATATACACATCACCCTTCTTGGAGTGAAATAAGCTATTTGGGCAAGTCCTGTGAATTCTGGGAGCCTTGGGTTCCTTATTTCTATAAACTGAGGAGTCCAGACTTCACTGATTCTACAGTCCATTCCATGTCTAAGACTTTAATCCCACAACATTTACAACAACAGAATAGTCGATGCATGCGAAAACTTCTCCATCCATTTGATCATAGAATCAATCTAAAGAAAAATCATTTTGAACTCTATCTTTCCAGGTTTTTCAGAAATCTAACAAGATAAAGTATCAGTGCAATAAGGCACTTGAAAAATCAAATTCTAATTCCTTATTTTATAGGTAAGAAATCGAGCCCCCATAGGGAAATGCCTCATCTTAAATCATACAACTAATAAGTACCAAGGCTAGAACAAAAACCTGAGGTGTTTGACCTTTTAATTCCATACTCTTTTCACTACACTAAGATATGTTGTTCCCTTCACATCCTCTACCTGACTCCTGAGCCTTGCTTGATTATCCTTCCCGCTGCCAAGACAGTAGGATACATAGTTCTTTCCTACTCTGCTTTAAAGATATTGAAGATAAATCACTTTCTAGCTGCCTCAAGTCCTTTGTTTAACTTCCAAAGAAAGCAGTCTTCATCACATCTTGTGTTCGCCTGGCTTTCTCACTCCAGGTGGGATCCCTTGCCAGATTCTCCAGCCAAAGGGCTGCCATCTCAACAGGAGAGCAGACATTGCCGAGCATGTTATTTCAAGGATTCTCCTATTAGTGCTATTGCAAGCCATTTTTATGGCTATTTACTTCCCATGGCCTGCCAGTCTGGCTGGACATAAAGTTCACATTTTCCCCAAAAGCAGACACTCGAATTAAAATACAATTAGAATTTATCTTTCCCAAGGCCAATTTCATGTGCACATAGCAAATGGAAAACTGCCTGATAAAATGGATAAATTCTAATAGCCTAGGCCATGGAGAGCTAGAGGCTTAGTAACCTCAGATAATGCAATCTTCTAGAGCCAATATTTACTTTATTTTATTTTTTGGATAAAATTTTATTGATATATTTGTTTTTATAGTATTTACAATTCTCAGCATATCCCTTTTCTTCTCTTCTCTGAGAGCCATTCTTCTAAGAAAGATTTTAAAAGACCAAAAAAAATTTAACTGTTTCAGCAAAACTATTCAGCATATTGAAAAAAGCCCAGTATTATAGGTAATGCTTCACACTCACCTTTGCAAAGAAGTTGGAGGTCTCTTATCTCTTCTGAAAGGAGAGTGGCCCTATTTTTGTGGCCAAATTTTATCATAATGTCACAGAATTCAGTTTCAATTGTTTTGTCCTTTTCCATTTCATTGTTGTAGTCCTGGAGTATAGTTTTCCTGGTTCTGATTACTTCATATTGCATTATTTCAGGTAAGTCTCCCAATACTCTTCTGTACTCATCATGTTCATTGTTTTGGTGGAAATGACTCCTGATACTTGCATGTCTATTTTGCATGTGTTACCTTACTATGTGAATGAGCTGGACAAAAAATAATATCTGCAGAAAAGAGCCAATTGGGAGCCTTCAATGAGCCAGAAGTCTTGCTCATTACCCAGATATTTTTGCTGAACTCTTGCTCACTTCCCATCACCCACTGGCTGACTTTCTGAGGTCTCCTCACAAACCCTTCCTGAAATAGCCTGCTTCTGTATTCCAGCTATTTCTGAAAGAGATTGCTCACTCTCCACTCCAGCTCCTCTCCAAACAAACACTTTGTGGTCTGAAAGCTTAAATTGCCCCTGCCCCTCTGAGGAAGATAGCATTTAATTGAGAAATTTGTTGAGGAATTAATTAACCCTGATAATCAAGAGGACATCATGGAGGATAATAGACCCTAAACTATATGTGATGCAAAAATAACCATCCTATCACCTAGCATTGGTATGCCTGTTGAGCCAGTGGAGGTGGGCAAAGAGGTGGGAGGGTGGGGGTCAATATCATAATAAAGGAAAATGATAATGTTGGAGGGTTTGTGGCAAAGTTGGGACACTAATGCATTGCTGGCAGAGTTGTGATTTAATACAACCATTCTGGAGAACAATTTAAAACTATGCCCCAAGAGCATACCCTTTAATCTGGTAATATCACTACTAGGTCTTTATCTCAAAGAGATTTTTTTTTAAATTGGAAAAGACCTGTTTGTACAAAAATAATTATAGCTACTGTTTTTGTGGTAGCAAAGAATTGGAAACTAAAGGGATGTCCACCAATTGAGGAATAGTTGAACAAATTATGGTATATGATGGAGATGGAATACTATTGTGCTATAAGGAATGATGAACAGTATGATTTCAGAAAGAGCTGGAAAGATGTCCATGAACTGATGCAGAGTGAAATAAGCAGGAAAACATTATACACAGTAATAACAATATAGAGGAATGATCAACTGTGAAAGACTTAGCTACCATCAGCAATACAATGATCCAGGACAATTCTGAGGGACTTATGGAAAAGAATGCCACTATTTCACCTCCAAAGAAAGAACTGTTGGAGTAGGAATACAGATGAAAACATATGATTTTTCACTTCTTTATTTGGGCATATGTTTTGGGGTTTTTGGTTTGATAAGATTATTTACTTACAAAAATGAACAATATGGAAATATATTTCACATGATAATACATGTACCACCCAGATTGAATTGCTTTCCAGTTATGGGAACAGGGAGGGAGGGGGACAATTTGAATCATATAACTTAGGAAAACTTAGGTGGAAATTTCCTATTATATGTAATTGGTAAAAAAATTTTAATTTTTAAAAACCAGGCCTAGACCAATACCTCATACCCTATATCAAGATAAGGTCAAAATTAATATATGATTTAGACATAAAGGGTTAAGTAAATTAGGCTAATATAGAATAGCTTACCTGTCAGATCTATGGAAAAGAAAAGAATTTATGACAAAACAGGAGATTACAAGATGTAAAATGAATCATTTTAACTATATTAAATTTAAAAAGTTTTAGGGGGACAGCTGGGTAGCTCAGTGGATTGAGAGTCAGCCTAGAGATGGGAGGTCCTAGGTTCAAATCTGGCCTCAGACACTTCCCAGCTTTGTGACCCTGTGCAAGTCACTTGACCCCCATTGCCCACCCTTACCACTCTTCCACCAAGGAGCCAATACACAGAAGTTAAGGGTTTAAAAAAAATTTTAAAAAAATTTTAAAGGTTTTGTACAAACAAAACCAATATAACCAAAATTAGAAGGGAAACAACAAACTGGAGAAAATTTTTAAATAAATTTTACTGATAAAGGAAATAAATCAAATTTATAAGAATACAAGCCATTCCCCAATTAACAAATTGTTAAAGGATATGAAGTTTTCAGATGAGAAATCAAAGCTATCAATAATCATATAAAAATGTTCTAAACCTGTCTTGATTAGAGAAATGCAAGTTAAAACAATTTCTGAGGTACCATCTCACACATATCAGATTGGCCAATATGGCAGTAAAGGAAAGTAATAAATATTGGAGAGGATGTGGCAAAATTAGGACACTAATGCATTGTTGGGTAGTTGTGTACTGATCCAACCATTCTTGGTGGGCAATTTAAAACTATGCCCAAAGGGATATAAAATAGTGTATACCCTTTGATCTAGTAATACTTCTGCTAGATATGTATCCCAAAGAGAGAAAAAAAGGGGGCAGGACATATTTCTATGAAAAATACTTACAGCAGTCCTTTGTGTAATGGCAAAGAATTGGAAACTAAGGGGATTTCCATCAACTGGGGAATGACTGAACAAATTGTGGTGTATGATGATGATAGAGTACTGTTATGCTATAAGAAATGATGAATAGGATGATTTCAGAAAGAGCTGGAAAGATCTAAATGAACCAATACAGAGTGAAACAGAACCAGGAGAACAGTAACAGCAATATTAAAGAATGATCAATTGTGAAAGACTTAGCTACTCTCAGCAATGCAATGATGCAGGACAGTTCTGAAGGACCCATGATAAAGAATGTTATCCATCTCTAGAGAAAGAACTTATTTGAGTCGGAATGCAGATAAAAGCTATTTTTTACTTTAGTTTATTTGGGAGGCTGGTTTTATAAAATTATTCTCTTACAAAAATGAATAATATGGAAATATGTTTTGCATGATAATATATGTATAACCCATATCAAATTGCTTGCCATCTTCAGAAGAGGAGGAGGAGGAGGAGAGGGAAAGGAGGAAGGAAGATAATTTAGATCATATAATTTCAGAAAACATATGTGGAAAATTTTCATTACATGTAATTGGTAAAATAAAATATCTTATAAAAATAAACAAAATGCAAATTTTTTAAATGACCATCCTTGCTCTTCTCTGGGCAACATCCCTTGCTTGCTTTCTTGAAACTCACATTATGGGGCAGCTGGGTAGCTCAGTGGATTGAGAGTCAGGCCTAGAGATGGGAGGTCCTAGGTTCAAATCTGGCCTCAGGCACTTCCCAGCTGTGTGACCCTGGGCAAGTCACTTGACCCCCATTGCCCACCCTTACCACTCTTCCACCTAGGAGCCAATACACAGAAGTTAAGGGTTTAAAAAAATTAAAAAAAAAAAAAGAAACTCACATTATGTTACCCTAGTTATCTCAGAGCCTTAAATGACTTCAAAAAGAGAGAAGAGAGAAGGAACGATCTTGGATATCTACTATTCTATGCAGTGAGGCACAGTCCTGCCTCTGGGAGAGGAGCTTTTGATTACAGATAGGAAAAGTAAGGTTTCATTTGCAAAATGCCAGAGAGAAAATAAGAGTCCCTAAGTGGGACAAATAACTTTGAGAAGATTAAATCAAATCCTCTTTGCTGAAATAAATGCAGTGACTGATCAGTATTGCAATATTACAGTAGATATGTTCTTTCACAATAATCTCTCCAGTAATGATCACAATCAGGCTCTTCCTGACCACCCTGTGAGGTTTTCATCAATGTCCAGCTATAAGTTCATCACAAGTGATCTACCCAAGTGCTGGGAGGAGAAGCAGGGGGTGATGTCTTTCTATCATTCTCTTGACAAAAAGAACCAACAATCTATCAATTATTTCCCATTCTCACCTTGTGATTGACCCATCTTCTTTTTCAATCATACATTTCATTAATTACATCCTTACACATTTTCCTGCATTATTCTTTAATGTCTTGCAACCTGTTCATCATTTGCTCAATATGTGCTTCTCCACAGCTATCTGAGTGATGCCTAAAGTGAATTATTTGAAGAGTAAAGTGGGTTATTCATAACCCATAGTCATACCTCATTACTGAAAAAATATTGAGGGGTTAACAAGACACCTTTGTTTCAAGAAGAAGTTTGAGTTCATTCTAAGAACTATGTGATTTCTCAAAATCAATCAAGTCTGTTTATCTGTTTTCTTCTTCCTGTTCAATTATGAGTATAAATTATCAGTCTGGCTACATGATGGATGAGCTTCTAAACTGACCACCCAACTGTATATTATAATTTGAATAATTATTGGTTTTGAAAAAGTAAAGTCATACATTTATGTAACTAAATCTTCTCAACTGAGAGTTAACAGATAAAGCTATCGACTGTCCCAGCAAACACAAACTCTATAGTAATGGTGATCCTTTCTCCATGCCCTTGAATAAAATACCTAAAGATTTCTATTTTATCAGGGTAGGTGTCAGATTAGTGTTGCATAAACCACTGTAAGGATTTGGAAAATAGCTCCAGCCTCCAAGAAGCCTAAGAAACAAGATGAAGACCACCCTCCAAAAACAACATTGCATTTGGGGAAGAGAGGAAGTGGCTTGGTTGAGCAACAAACATGAATCTTGGCAACTCCTACAAGGCACCTGGAGAACATAAGAGCTTATCTTTGGATCATTTGGTTCTTTTCACCCCTCCTCTACTCCCCCACCCTGAATATTACTAGTGAATTTGTGTTGTTCTTTCAGTTAAAGGGCAATTACTTGGAAGAGAAGAGATCATGATCAAATGTCTTTACATGGAAATAATGCTGAAGAGGAAATTTATTCCTGGATCATGGTTGATGATACCAAAATATTGAGTTCTTGGGAATGGAAAAAAATCCATTTGACAAAGACAGAAAAAAGTTTTGGACAGACTTGCTGGCCTAATAATTGATGACAGATCAAAGCTTTAAAATTGAGTATAAAGAGAAAAAAAATCTGAGAAATTTTTAAAGCTGAATATCATGAAGGCTAAGCCATATGACACTGGAGAAGGGACATCTATTAATAATCAACAAGTGGTTGATTTGTAGACTTTTCATAGACTAAGGAGTTGAATTTGGAATAATATTTATGGTGTCAGGCTAGAGAAAAATGCATAGATTGTATAAGTAATAAAACTAAACTTGAGGTTATAATACAAAAGTACCCCTTCTCTCACACACACTATATATTAGTCGTTATTGCGAAAACATAATGTTAGATGAAATAATGTTACTAGGGGCAGTTAGTTCCATAGGAACAATGTCATAAAAGAGCAACTTGTCAGAGCTACATTCAGATATTGTGACTTTTTTAGCAAGATTTAGTTATGAGGTTATTGCAAAATAACATCAATCAGGATGATGTCACTTGAGGACACACTGACTGGGCATTACAACCACTGCCAAACAGTATGATATTGGGCAAGTAAAATAGCCTCTTGAGGCCTTTATATTCCCCCATAAAACAAGTAACTCTTAACTACATGATATTGAAAAATTCCCAATTCCCAATAAAAGATTCTATGATTTTCTATGAAGACATAAAAAATGTATACTTTCTTATGAATATATTTTCATAGATTCATTTTCTGTGTGACTCTGCTCAATATCCTTTCTGATCATTTACTCAAATAGAAGCATGAATTTTCTTTTATTTTTTTCCAGATTACAGATAAAGGCAATTTTTAATATTCATTTTCCGACATTTTGCAAACTATGTTCTCTCTCCCTCCAGCTTTCCCTCCCCCCTTGGAAGGCAGGTAAAAAGATATAGGTTGTACATATATTATTATATAAAACATATTTCCATGTTCAGTGTGTTATAAAACAAGACGCAGTCTGCTTACACTAGAGAAAAATTCATGGAGGAAATAAAATGAAACTTGTATATTTCAACATGCATTTGGACTCCATCTGTTCCTTCTATGGTGATGAAGAGTCTTTTTCATCATTAGTCCATTGAAGTTGTCCTGGATCCTTGCTTTGTTGATAATAGTTAAGTTATTCACAGTTGATCATCATACATTACTGCTGTTACTGTGTACAATAGTCTCCTGGTTTTGCTCATTTCGTTTTGCATCACTTCATAAAAGTATTTCATGGTTCTTTTGTGATTATTTTGTTTGTCATTTATTATGGCACAATAATATTCTATTACAAGCATATGTCATAGCTTCTTCAGCTATTTCTCCATTGATGGACATCCCTTCAGTTTCCAGTTTTTTTGCCACCACAAAAAGAGCTGCTATAAGGTTGGTTCTTTCCATCTATATTTTAGTCTGTTTGAGATACAGACCTAGTTGTGGTAATCCTGGGTCAAATGAAATGCATAGTTTCATGATCCTTTGGATATGGTTCCAGATTGCTCTTCAGAATGATTATATCGGTTCACAGCTTCACCAACAGTGTATTAGTGTCTCAATTTTTCCACATCCCCTCTAAAATTTACCATTTTCCTTTCTTGTCATGTTAGCCAGTCTGAAGAGTGTGAGGTGATATCTCAGATTTGTTTTCATTTGCAGTTTTCTAATTAATAGTGATTTGGAAAATTTTTTTCATATAAATAAAGATAGTTTTAATTTCTTCATCTGAGATTTGAGGCATGAATTTTCAAGAGAGATGTGTGTAGGAACTTGGGTATTATGTTTGTGTTATGGAGAGAAAGGAGCATTTATTAGCTCATAAAGAAATTTTATGTGTTCTCGACCTTAATAACACCAAATTCTAGGTAGCTGAGACAAATGGTCACCAATTAACCAATTCTTACAGAACAATATATCTCCATACCCTAATAGTCCCCTCCTTTGGATAAGCAGGTTTGGATGTGTACATATGAACCTCTGATTGATTTCCATATCTACAATGGTATTAAAAAAGGTGAAATTTTTAAAAAGTGAAAAATGAGTTTATTACAGAGTTCATTTGATTATACTCTCACACTTCAGAACTACAAGGTTTTGAATGCCCTTTGATGAGGGGAAGGCTCATTAACTCACTCTTCTGTCATAATATACTAAAAGGTGACATGAGGAAGGTAGTCTACTCCTTAAAGTATAGGTCAAAAAGACAACCTAATGATATATTTTTAGTGAATTTCACTATCCATGACATCTTTTGTCCAAAAAAAATAGGGAATTCTCCCTCATTAAAACAGATTTAATGGTTCATCCCCATTTTCAGAATGCACTATACTTATAAAGTACAAAGATTGACACAGAATATCTAAACAACTGTGAGATGATTGTTGTCAAGAAATGAAAATTATAAACAAGACTAAATGAGTCCAGGGCTAGTCCCCTTCTCCCTCCCACACAAATACACACAGAGATCCAGAACTTAAAAATCTCTTTCCTGAAATTTCAAGAACTGCATAGAGCGTCTTTAAACACCTTTCATCTTTCCCTCATTTTTTCCAACTCTCAGTTGTAAATTATCATATAAAATGTTGAACACAAAATAAATTGACTTCACAAGTAATCAACCAAACCTCTCTGGTATGGGTCTTCAAGAACACAGCTGGAAAATATGCTGGAGAAAGACATAGCAAACCTCCCTAGTATCTTTGCCAAGAAAACTTCAAATGGGGTCATGACTGAACCAAAACAAAACAGCCAACATCCTATGTTGCCTGTTGATAAAGAACTTGGAATGCTGTGATTTCAAAGCATGGGCCAGTAGTTCATAAAACATCATAAGAATTCAATAAGCTAAGGGCAACCTATCATTCATCCCCACATAACTTCTTGGGTTGTCCAAGTGCAGTGGAAAGTATTCAAACTTCAAAGCCTATAGGAATGTAGGGGCAACAGTCAGAAAGCCAAGGACACTTTCCCTATAGACTCTCCTACATAGTTTTGGAAGCTTTGCTCTCATCTACTTCCACCAAGCAGAGAAAGGAGGTCATGATGTTCAGTTAGTAGCTGCTGTGGTCTTCATCATAATCAAGAGGGAACATGGTAGGATGGCTAGAGAGTTGGCCAATCAAGCTACACATATTTTGTGGGCTATATTCCTTTATTTGTTATTCTTTCCAGCAATAGAATATTAAAGAGCAACACAGGGGCAGCTAGGTAGCACAGTGGATAGAGCATGAGACTTGGAGTGAGGAAGATTTGAGTTCAAACTTGATTGACTAGCACTTGCCACTTTTTTGTCTTAGAATTGACACTAAGGCAGAAGGTAAGGGCTTTTAAAAAAACAGCAATGGAACCTAATAAGGTAGCTTGGCATAGGAGAGAGCCTACCTTCAAACCAGAAGGGTTCCAGTCTTGTTTATGCCACTTTCAGGCTGTATGACCCTGGGTCAGTCATGCATGCTGTCAGTGCCTGCAGACTACTTTTGAAGTTTCACAGAATTTGGCTACATGCAGTGGCGGAAGGAGCTGCCCCACCTGGGAGATACCTATGCCACTAAAAATCACAAATCCATTGCCTATCCCTGTCTCTTTGTGTTGTAATAAAAGTCAGTCATTTCCCTCAGTCACTTAACTGCCCTCTCCCTTAAGATCTTCCATAGCTGGTTGAGGCATATACAGCAGAGTAGGATTTTACTCTGTGTGTACCCATCCCTGTCCCCCATAAAAACAAATACCAATTTCTGTTAAGAGTAGGAAGGTCTTGTGCTCTGGACATCTGGAGCTCAGGGTGTCCTTCCTGGCCCTCTCTAGTGTTAAAAGTGTGGCATGCTTGTTAAAAGCTTTACATGCCATCTGCTCCCCAAATGAAGCCTTTTATAGCATGAGCAGACTCACTCACCATGGGGAGCAGTACAGTTCAGTTTTTTCCATTTCTCCTTCAGCTCTTAAAATGCTGCCCTGTTGGACACAAGGCGTGGATGCTGAAGGCACTAGCTGCCCATTCGGTTCTTCCTTCTGGCACTCTACAGAAGGAAACATTGGGGGTTTCCAAGGATATGCTCTGATGGACGATTCGATGTAGCCAAGAGAGAACCCTTTGGCTCCCCTCCTTTGAGTAGTTATTATGACCCTGGGCTAATGTCCAATCATGGGTTGATGTCTCATCTCGCTACTGAGCTCCAGTGTGTACCCAGGAAGGAAGCAAGAAATGACAAGACCATAACATGGAAGCCCCTCTAGTTTTGCTTAGCTGAAGCATGTCAGCAGCACTTACTTCCCAGAGGATGGTACAACTCAGAGGCAATAATATTCCAGGTTCCCAGCAACCAAAATTGTGAATCATGCGCCCCAAGAGTCAAAAAGGATGACAGTGCAGAAAACAGAAGGCAAGTCATCGGACCAGAGAGTTAGAGCAGAAGGGACCCTGGTTGTGGTTCATTCATTTCAGTGGATGCTTCATGACCCCACTGGGGGTTGTCTTGGCAAAGATAACAGAGTGGTTTGTCATTTCCTTCTCCAGCTCATTTTACAGATAAGGAAACTAAGGCAAATCATTGTTAAGTGACTTGTCCAGGGTCACACAGATAATATGAGTCTGAGGCTAGATTTGCACTAAAGAAGATGAGTTCCTGACTCCAGGTCTGGCACTCTATCCATTGTGCCACCTAGCTGCCCATGCATGTGTTTGTAAATGTATATACATATACATAGTTACATATATATATTTACATAAATATGTATGTAAATACAGATAGTATGTATATATGGAAAACCATTCCGCAATCATTGGTTTCCATTGCAGTCCTATGTATTCTATATTCTTGTACGACATATTATACATAGAAGAGGTCCATAGCCTTCACCAAAGTACCAAAAGGAGTCCATGTCAGAAAAAAAAAAGATTAAGAATCTCTACATATATATGAAATCTATATAAGTAAGTACAAGGCATTAGGGTACGGGTTGGCCACTAACTCAACTATGCCCCATTTTTCCTCCTCTTCTCCAGAAGACCCCACACTCTCTACCTTCCTGCCATCATTTCAAACATTTGACTAGATTATACAGTCAGAACATTTCCTCAAAGCCCTGTCCTCAGTTATCCAGGATCTCTTTCTTTTTTTCCAGTCTCTGTGAATTTCCTGGGCATATATTGTTCTCTGCGGGCATCAAAAGAGTGTCTCTGGGTCAAGAAACACAAGATTCCAAGAACTCATATAGAGTCCCTGTCATTGCCTAACCACCTCCCATGAGGCTAGAAAGCAAACAGTGTGCTCTAAGGCTGTAAATTCCTTGCTGGAAGCAGAACAATTCTTTAGAACACCAGGTTCATGCACTGTTTTTCATAGTTACTGAGTTTACAGCATTTATTTGGATACTTTATTATTTCAAGGATGTATAATTTCACCTATGCAAGGGCTTCCTCCACCAAGGAGTTTATCTACCACTTAGTAAACAGTCTCTGAGGAAGCAATAATGAATGTGCCTGGGGTCAGGATCTGGGTTCAAATCCCAGCTGTTGCTTCCTACCTTTTCAAGTTGGGCAAATCTCATGACCTTCCTAAATCTACATTTCCTAATCTAGAAAAATAAGGAGTATGGATGACATGACTTCTGAAGATCCTTCCAGTCCAGATATAAGATCTGCACTGAAAGGGATCTGGTGAGTTTTTTTTTCCTTTCTTTCCTTTTTAAAATTAATCCAAGCAAAGAATTCGAATCAGGATTTAGAGTTTGAAGAGACATCTGAGATCCTCTAAGCTTGTTTGTGTCATGGACACCTTTGGCAGTCAGGGGAAGCCTTTTTGAGCCCTTTTCAAAATAATGTTTTTAAAAGGATAAAATGAAACAAGAAGGTTACAAAAAGAAGCCGGTTATATGGAAAAATAGACATCAAAATACATTTTAAAAGATCACACATGCCAGGTTAGGACCCCCTGATCTAGTCCAACTCTCTTACCTAAAATTTGAAATTTTATTGAACAAAAGCAGAGCTAAGGGAAGCCTGGGAAATCCCAAGGGATGAGGTTTTGTTCTGAAGTTCTCAACAAATAAACATCTCTCTCTATCATTCTGCCTCCAGCTCCAATAGCCAGTATGACATGAATACCAAAGACCCTGAGCCCAACCTGAAAGCAACCAAAGTTTCCCTCCTGGAGAGAAATGAAAGGCAGGGACTCCTATAACCCAGGCAGGAAAGCGAGGGTAGGGGTATGAAAACAAAAGCCATTAAACAAACCTTCCATTCATTTGGAGGATTATATGATAATTATAAGAACCCAGCCAAAAGCAAGATTTAAGTCCCTAGGAACACCAGCCAGGGACCCTGGAGGGGATGTGCTCTTGCTGGCATTCTGGCTGCCTACGTAGAATAATGGAAGCTCTAGCATGTCTAAAAGGACTTCATATTCTCCCTGCTCCCCAGTAAAAGAGGCAAGACTATGGGATGACCCAAAGAAAAACCTAGATATTACATCCTAGAGTTTCTCTAAAGAGACTGTGGTCAAGAGAAAACCATGAATTATTTATAGCTGGAGATATTTTAGTTGAAAGGGTCAGTAGGCAGTGGCATGAAGGATAATCTGAGTCTGGCCAGAGTTCTGCCCAGAGAGGGGACTGCCCTGAGAAGGGCACTATGGTACGGAAGTATGGTGACACCAAGAGGGCTGGAGCTGTTGGATTAATAGTGAGAGAGAGAGTAAAATGGACCAAGAATGGCAAAGAGGGGGTATTGCATATGCAGTTAGAGTAATAGGATTCAAATCCTAGTTCTGCTAATTATCACCCATGTGATTTTCACTGGGTCACTTCATCTGATCGAGCCTCAGTTTCCTGATATGTAAAATGAGAGAATTGGACAAGATGGCCTCTCCCAGCTCTAAATTTGAGTCTATGATGTTATATTAGGTTGAAGGGAAGAACGAAATTTGTTTTTGAGGAAGCATATACCCACCTGCCTATTTCAGTGCCTTTGGGCAAAGTCCCAGTTGCTCTGGCTAGGTACAGTTCAGATAATGGGACACCTTGGAGACTCTTTGGAAGTTGGTTATAAAGATAATGCATCTCTTTTTATCCTACTCCAGTTCACCCCAAGCAAATTCCCTGCTTTTCCTTTAACAGATTTTTTCCATAATTCTTTTTTTTTTAAGAAATAGGTTATTGGGGGCAGCTGGGTGGCTCAGTGGATCCAGAGCCAGACCTAGATATCCTAGGTTCAAATCTGACCTCAAACACTTCCTAGCTGCATGACCCTGGGCAAGTCACTTAACCCCCATTGCCTAGCCCTTACCACTCTTCTGCCTTGGAACCAATACATAGTATTGGTTCCAAGACAGAAGATAAGGGTTAAAAAAAAAAAAGCAATAGGCTATTGTGCAAAAGGAGATTTCCTCTCCTTTCTTTCCACTATGTGTACCTGGTGTGTGTTTCTGGGCTTGAGCTTGGAAGTGAGGACTGTGTTAGAGAAATCATTGGATAAATTTAGTCAGTAAAGCAATGGCCAGAAAAATGGAGCAATGGAGTCAAGAATAACGAGACTAGGGGGGCAGCTGGGTAGCTCAGTGGATCAAGAGTCAGGCCTAGAGACGGGAGGTCCTAAGTTCAAATCTGGCCTTAGACACTTCCCAGCTGTGTGACCCTGGGCAAGTCACTTGACCCCCATTGCCCACCCTTACCACTCTTCCACCTAGGAGCCAATACACAGAAGTTAAGGGTTTAAAAAGAAAAAGAATAGTGAGACCAAGAGGGCAGGATGATCTTCCCTAGAGCACTCCACTGGATGTTGCAGACAAAATGGAAAGCCATGGTTGACTCCTGAGATGTCAGGTGTGAAAGTGAGTGGGAGGAGAATAGGCTTGATAAATGGAAGCAGGGTGAAGGACCCTCTCTGGATTTCCATGTTTCCTGTGGACTGCTTTCCTCAGTGTTGGGGTGAGTAAATCTATGGGCCCAAAATGGCAGCCATAGATTTAGCAAGAAGTTGAATATACATCTTCCTCTTGTTTTTCTATCTTTTCTCCTACTACTTTTGATTTAATAAAATTACTCGTTCTAAGAACCAGTCTCTTCAATGTAATCCTCACATATTCAAATAGAGGTCTGGGATGTGTCTGAGATATGTCTTCATCAATGCTTCCATGACACTGATAAAAAATCTTTTCAAATCTGCCATACTATTTAAATGGCCACAGTGGCAGACTGTAGAAACATGCCATGATCCTGTGGCATTGGGAGGGGCAAGAATAATTATCAACATGTAGAAACCCAAAGGATTCAAATGCCAGAAATGCTTCAGAGGAAAACAATTATCTCCTACAATGTTTTAGGATTCGGTATTTTCACAGTGATAGAAAGAAAGTCAACCTCAATCCATTCATTCACCCACTAGATATTACTAATAATCTCCAATAATTTTATGCCATTTTAGGGCTTTTGAAGCACTTTATATATGTCTTCTCACTGGATCTTCACAATAACTCCATGACACAGGTGCTATTATTAGAGTCAATCAGAGGCAGTATTTGAATTCAATTCTTTCTGATTCTGAGTCTAATGCTCTATCCATCGTACTACCTCTCTGACTTAGGTATTTGTTGAGGAACTATGTACAAAGTTCAAGGTTCAATTCCATAAACATTTACTAAGTGCCTACTAGGACCTAGGCATTGGATTAAATGTTTGGGGATACAATTAAGAAAAACAATTTCTGTCTTCAAAGAGCTTACAATCTAAAGTAGGAAGACAAGAAGAAAGAGCACCTGTCAAAGTCTCTGGGTTCAAATTCTGACTTTGCCACTTACCAACAGATATGCCCTTGGACAAGTCACTCCTCCATCAGTTTCCTGGTTTGTAAATGAAGGAGCTGGATGAGATGACTTCAGAGGTCCTTTAAATCTGTGATTCCAGTTCATCAATCTTTATAATGTATTAAGAGATAAAAGACCTACATCCATAGCAATGATGCAAATAGCAACAAGACAAGGTATCGGAAAAAACCACAGTAAGAGGGTGAGAATTCAGAAAAGGCAAATTTTCTTTCACAGAGCCCTAGAGGTGAGAACTCATCACAGGGCTTACTTCCCAGAATAAGGGGGAAGGGAGGACCCAGATAAACAAACATTGAGATAAGGAAGGAACACAGAGAATCAAAGCTGTCAGAGTTACACTAGAAAAGTCAGAAATATTTCACTCTGACAACAGGAGCCATGAAGCTTAAGTCAGAAGGAGCTGAAACAAAGCTATTTCTACTCTCCAAAGCTCGGTAGGGCTCCTGATCTCACTTGACTTTCTCCCATCCCCTTACATCCAAATAATACTTCTGGATCATAATCCAATCAGTATTTCAGCAGCAGAGGTTCTTTTCCCCACCTCTTCCTTTCCCTTTCACACATAGAGCAGCTCAGATTTGGGCTGAATGGTCCCTGAGTGGTTATTTAGTCCAGTTCTATCATTTTACAGAAGAAGAAATGGAGGAACCAAGAGGTGAAATTTGTTTAAGGTCATAGAGATGGCAGTTCAATCAGGACTTGAACCTTAGTTCTGCTGTTTCTAAAACTGGTACAATCATCAAAAAATACCAATCTCCATGAGAATAAAAGAATTCTCTATGGTTTGGCATTCTAGTAGTTAATGAAATCTTTGTAATTTGAAACCACTCCATGCCAAGGAGATCAAGTTACCAATATCTGGGACTGGTGTTGACTCTTTCTAGGATCTAGGATCTGGGTTCCAACAATCAAACAAGCCAAATTTTGGTGAGTTTCTAAGACTTAAGCTCCCTCAGTGTCTCCGAGCCCATCTATTACATACAAACAAGCAAGAATGAAAGGCTTGCTGACTTCCTTTCCTTCAGGCAGAATTCAAGGACATCATAGGCAAAGCTGGTTTTAGCCCCATGCTGGGTATTATGTCCGGGCTCAAAGCTCCCCTACTGAACCAGTGAAAGCAAGAATTCCAACCAAATCCCTGGCTTTCCAATCTACCCAAGATTTCCAGGCATGAGAGCTGATAGCTTAAACGCTTCGCCAGGGTTCACCTGAGCTTCAAACAAGACCTGAAAGCTTATTTTTCTGCCACAAAACGGGAAACTTTTATTACCAACACAACATTTTTTTGCTCTTTTTGTCTACTCCCCACTACTTAAGTATCTCCACCCACCCCATAAAATAAACAGATTTCAGATGTGTGAATAATATGAAGCAGAGAGAACAAACCTGGTAATTGTCCTACCTGGAGTTAAGGGTCAGAAGCCTTTGGGGCTATTCACCTGCAGTGAGGGAAAAATGATTGGTTTGTGGCAGAGGATAGATAATGAAGTACACCTTCCTCCTGTCCACAGAAAGGCATGGAGCTATCAGGGCAGAAAGTTCTCTGTGCACACTGTCGGAGTCAGTCACTATTTCTGGTGTTTTTATTTAATTTTGAGCTTTTTTCATTACAAGGATGAGTTTAGTTGGGAGCTGAAAGGCAGTGTCAGGAAGGGGTTCTGATGTAAAAACAAAAATATCAATCATTTTTAATAGATGTTATGGAGGAAATTTTTAAAAAGAAAAATAAATATTGGAAATAAAATAATGGGGTAAGGATTAGATTTGTGATTTCATTAGCAGAAAGAACTTCCAGATGAGGAAACTCCTCTAAAATGGGTAGGCACCTTCTCTGCAATTTCTAAAGACTTGCCTGGAGCAGTGGTGTCAAACTCAGAGAGAAACAGGACTACTAAACCACACATAAGAGTCCCTGCTGACCACATGTTGATTTCATCTATGTTGTATTTGATTTTGTTAAATATTTCCCAATTAAATAATTTAATGTGGTTCTGAGCATTGAGGACAATGTGTCTGACACTTCTGGTCTAGAGCCCTGGGAGATTAAGTGATTTGCCCAAAGTCACACAACTAATATGTCAGAGAAAGGACTTGAACTCAAGTCTTCTTATCTTTGATGTCAGCTGCTTTATGAACTCACTAAAATTATTAAAGATCTTCCAGAAAAATACTTTTTTTAAAGTTTCAGTTTAGAGAACACAGGCATGGTCTAACCTAAGAATAATTATAAGAGCAGAGACCCTAGATAAAAGATGTACCCAAGTGCCATCCACAAGACAAGAAATATCCCATCAGCCAAGCCATTACTCTGAAAAGTTAAAATAAGAGGCTACAAACGAGCAACTAAATATGAAACTTGATGAACTAGGGAAGGAAAGAAAGGGAAAAAAAGAGATAAGTGTACTGCCTTTTCTCTTCAAAGGTTTTTCTGCTTTCTACATTCTGAGCTTTTGTTCACGCTATTCTTCTCCACCAGGTGTCCCCAAGCCAAGATTCCCTGCCCAATGGTTTCTATCTAAATACTCTTGAGTAAAACCCAAGCTTTAAGGTCCTTCTTCATCTTGAAGCTTTCATTGGCTACTCTACCCCATGAGAATCTCTTTTTCCTCAACCACAGTCCCCTCATTGTTTATTGATTCGTAGCACAAGTATCTGTGTTTCATATAATTCTTTATTGTTATCTTTCTTTTTATAATTCTTATATTGTTATCTCTCTTCATCATCCAATTGCTATGCCACCTTATCTCTCCAGATAGACTGGGAGCTGCTTGAGAACAGTTATTACCTTCTCCTTTTTGTATCCTTCTAGAGTTCCTACCAAGGGCTTGCATGTAAATTAAGATCTAAGTCAATAGTTGACAGCAAATAGTGAAGAAAGAAGAGGGTGATTCATTGTAAAGCTGTGGTCAGTGTGTTGGTTGATTTCACAGAATTGCTTTTTTTCATCCCTCTTTATTTTAAAATCTTATCACAAGGGATGACCCTATGGGTTTGGGAGTGGGGAAGAGATATATTAAGAAAAGAATGTGATATAAAAACAAAAAGCATCACCAATATTTTAAAAGTTTTTAAAGGAGTAGAAGGAAATGAGGGACAAAATATATCAGTGATGGGCATAATGAGGAAAACTGTGTGCATGACAGGAAGTCAAAATCCAATATGGATCATGCATGGCTAATGAATCATTATTTGGTCACTTTATCCCAATACTTAGGGATCTCATATCTGGATTCTTGTTAATAATAATGACTGGCATTTATATAGTGCTTTAAGGTTTGTAAAGTAATTTACAAAAATTATTTCATTGGATCCTCACAACAACCCTGGAAGTTATTATTATTATCACCATTTTACAGATGAGGAAACTGAGGCAAATATAGGTTAAATTACTTACCCAGAGTAACACAGGTGATAAATGTGTGAGGCTTGATGGGAACCCAATTTAGGTCTTCCTAACTCTAGGTCTGGCACTCTAACCCCTGGGAGAGCTAGTTGCCTCATAATTTTTTGATTCAGATAAAATTCAAAAAAACATTTAGGAAGTACCCATTATGTGCAAAGTACTTCTCTGGCTTCTAGGGTTGCAAAGATAAAACAGTTCAGACACTCAAACACCTTACCTTCTATGGGTTGATATCCCATGCAAATAGCAAAGGAAGCACTGGGTAATTTGGGGGATGATGGAAAATGGGGCAGAGAATAGAATGAGAAGGCAGGAATCATGGAATGTTTTCCAGAGGAGGAGAATCATTTCAGATTCACACCCTGATTGCATTCAAAAGGACTCAAATGCCAGACATGGCTTGAAGTTTGTTCATACTCGTGCACCAGGTGCTTTGAAGATAGACATGAATCAGGGGTGCACCAAGGCCAGCTTAAACAGACTCTGAAAGCCAATAATTAAATTTTCAGTGTCAGTGATTATACCTTGGAAATTGAGATATGGTACAAATCAAGGTTTATTTTATTGACTGTCTGGATTTAAGAAAGTGATGGAGAAAATGTTGATAATATAGATTAAACTTAAAAGATTGTTTCAGGTATATTTTTTTCAGCTAGCCAGTAGTTAAACATTTAGCAGCAGTACCCCCTGGACATGATGCTTCCCTGTCATCACACACATGCTAAACACAAGGTCACGGTGCATGATGACTTGGACTTCCTTCCTGGCCTCCAGTATGGAAATTCTCCATTTTATTTGAACGAAAGGCAGAAAGAGCTCTGATTTTCTGCCTGAAGAAGAGCCCAGGTGATTTTAGTCAAACAGTAAAGAGCCTTGCTAGTTAATGTGTAAACAGCCTTCCCAACTAGCCCACTTTGGAAACAAGAATTTCAGGTCTTCAGAGGCCAAAGCTTTTGAAATTCATATCAGTAAGCTGTATTTCACATGATGATCCTCAATCTGGAGAACTGCAGGAGATTTTAGGCTGAAAAACCATATCTCTTCTTTCCTCCAAAACAATCCCACTATTTCCCTTGGAGAGGAATACCCACACCAAGTGATGGAGACACACAGTGTGGGGATTGGAGATGGGGGAGATCCCTCTATTAGAGCAAGCCAAAAATAGACTCAACATTTAATAGCTTTACAACTAGAGTTAGTCTACCTGACCTTTGTCCCAGGACACTGACATTGGGTGAGTGACTGCCCTTCCTTCTTTCTCCTTAAGACCACTTCTATCCTGTGCCTCATTTCCCACATCCTCCACTGGTCCTATATCGCCTTATGATTATGACACCCCAGGTAATCAATCACCCTGACTTTTACTCTCACTGGAGCAGCCCTATCCTGACCCATCTTGTTTCCCAGTGCCCAGAGGTTGGAAGATTAAAAGATGGACACTTTTCCTGGCTGGTATGAATCCATGATTGGTCCCAGAATTATGTTCTTGAGGGAGAGGGAGTAGAGACAGTCAGAAACAAACAAGACAGAGACAAAGGAGAGGGAGAGGGGGAGCAGCATGGGAAGATAGGAAGGATAGATTGATTGATTAATTTTTACCCCAGGCTGGAAGGGATATGCAGAATTATCTAGCCCAGTGATGGGCAAACTTTTTAAAGAGGGGGCCAAAGGAAAGGAAATGTTCATCTTTCAGGCTGTTTCTAAGGCAACTCTTTCGAAGTTTCATTGTATTGTATCCTACTCATTGTATTTGTCAGATTAGGAATAATGTTGCAGCAGCCGGATAGAACATGTCAGGGGGCCCACATTTGGCCATAGTTTGCCCATCACTGATCTAACCCATTCACCACCCAGATCGATTTTCCTGATTTTCCTTAATCCTCTAGAAAAGTAGGTGAAGAAATTTGGTCCCACCTAAAGTCATATGTCATCTCTTCATCTTTCTTCCTCTTAACAATCCATCAGAACTGCCATAGGGCTCTGGGCAAGGGCAATTATACCCTCCTTTATATTGAAGGTTCCTACCTTTATTTACCCTATCTCCTTCTAAACTAGAGCTTCTTAATGTAGAGATCATGAACTGTAGTTGTTTTTGAAAAATATATATTTAAATATATATAAATATATTTTGAGACATACATGTATATATAAAATATATATTTGAGATATATATTGATAATTCAATGTAATTAATTTCCTTTGTTATCCTATACATGTAAAAACTTTATTCCAGGAAGAGTTCTATAAGTTTCATCAGATTACCAAGAGGATCTATGACATATGAACCCTGTCCTAAATACTGGCAGAGCAGATAGTGGGAGCTCATTAAGGCATTCATGATAAAGAAAGGGGAGTTTTCTCCCTTGCCCCAAGGTCAGAGGAAAGCAGAGGATTTGAAGCTAGAAGGTACCTTAGAGATGATGTAGCCTAATACCTTTATTTTACAAATACGGAAACTGAAGCTAAGACAAGCCAAGGGAGTGAGAGGTATTCATTCTACATCTGGGGCTCTAGCTACTACTCCAGAAGACAGTCAGCTATGGTTCAGATCAGGAAAAATCTCAGAGCTGGTCATTCTCTCTCTGGAACTCTTTGTCCTTTAGCCTAGGCAATTGGTGATGGAAAGAGGGCACTGTAGCAGCTCAGAATACACCCTTCGGCTCATTCCCTCCCGAGTCTCTAGCTTCCTAATTAAAGTAAACCACTTCAGATTGAGCAAGCCCTGGAAAGCCTCTTTTCACATCTTTTCATCCAAACTCTAATTCTACAAAATAACATGAGTGCCTTGAGAGGAGAGAATGCCTTCAATTCACCCCACTGTTGTCTTCAAATTTACACTCACATTTAAAAAAACTATCCAGCCTGTAAGAATACAACCAACCCCAAATAAAATTTTGCACAGACATGAAGTTTAATTCACCTGCCACAGAAAAAGGACAAAGACCAGAAAAATAAATGTGATCCAGCTGAGTGAGCATCAAACCCTACAGGATGGGGTGAATCTGCCTTATCACTTTGTTTTTAAAAAGCTGTTTGCAGCCTGTACAGCTGTTAATCACAACACAAATATGGGACAGCTGTCTAGTATAGGAATCATGTCTTATCTTGAATGGATGTTTCTCTATTACCTTTTTTTATCAGTTCATAGAATTTTGCCAAACCTGAAAATGGGAGGGGGGGAGCTCTGGTGGCCTGGCAAACAGCGGTATTTACAACACAGAGAAATAGGAAATTATTCCCATTTGTTTCAATTGCAAGAAACAAAATATTCACATCCACATGAGCGAACCACATAAACCACAGCCAATTTTACCAAGATTTCTTACCATTTACCTGTGATGTGATTCAGAACCTCCCCCCCAACAAGTGGCAGAAAGAGTCATTTAATTATTATTCCAGTACAAGATTTTAGATGACACTGAAAGGAAAAGGAGTTGGAGTCCTCAATCAGCCTATGGCATGTCAATCTGAGAAGGGAGTCTGGAGATAAACAGACTGTAATCTACATTCCCAAAGGTGCATGCCAAGAGGTAACTCTCTGAACATATATACAGACATAATGCCACTTATTTTTAAAATTAGCCTAGAGAAGAGCCAAGATGAAGTACCCATGTTCAAGGAAAACTGCCATAAATGTTTCTCCTTGACATTAAAAATTATACCCTTCTGCTAGACTGTCACATTAGCCATAAAAATGGGAATTTTTTAAAGGATTTAACTAACAGTAGTCCCAGTGCTAATGGGTTTCAATAACTGAACATAAATATCACAGGAGGCTTCCCTGAGAAGGAGCAGGTAATCACTACCAGCTGAGCATGCTAGGTGAATGCATATTTAAAAATATACCTTCCATCTGTGGAACTCTGCAGTGCGAGGACTTAAAAACACACATTACCCATTTTTATTTCAGGATTAAGATTATTCCTTAGAACTAGAATGGGAAAATTGTTATGGGTCCCTAAGACAGAAGACTTTGCCGTAGCAAGCATTGGATAAATAATTGTTGAATTGATTGCGAAGGAATTAAATGAAGAGCTAGTGAGGAACAGTGTCCTCTCCCCAGTCCCAACCTCAGGCACTAGCACATCCTCTTGCTTCCACTTAGAAAGACTATCCAATTTGGTCACTTACCATGGAGAGCAGCCCCAGACCGAACCTCAATGCCTGTGCTTCCAGTTCTGGAGTGGCTGAGAGGAGAAGAACTCGTCACAGCCCTGAAATGGGATGAGCAAACTGCCTCTGGGCTTCACATCTCAGCAGTGGTGAAGCGCCCTCCCAAATGACTGAATTAATAAATGATCACCCCCCTGGTCAAAGCTGTGGGTGCTTAGCATATGGAAATTCCCACTGCCTGGAGCAAATGGGACACTGTCTAGGACAGTTTCTCAAGTGGAATAAGGCAGAAGCTCTGGAGGGAAAGTGCTCATACCAAATCACTTGGAACAAGAGATGGTCTTTATGCCATGATTAGAGTCACCATATCTTTTTCCTCTCACCCCCTCTCAAGCATGTGAAAAGGGAGTATTGGCCATTTCATTCCACATTATCCACAATAATTCCTGTTGAAATATAATTTTTCTGAAAGTTAACCAGATGAATGATTCAAATCTAACAATATTATAGATTTTATTTCCTCTTCTAGAATCCAAGTTCTATAAAAACTAGAGAGGAGATTCATTTAATCAACAAGCATTTGTTGAAAACCCATTACAAAGCAAGACAGTCTCATCCCTCAAGGACAGAAAATTCTAGGGAATGTGATATCTTTCTAGCTCTCTGTGTCTAGTTCCATGTCTTGGAAACAGTAAGCACTTAATTCATGTGTGTTGTTGAATTGAAATTGGACTTTGACTTCTTGCATCAGGGCTAGGCATAGAGCAATACTAGAATTGCCCATCTGAACTTAACTCAATGTAACAATTACATCCTAAAAGAGAAAAAGCAAATTACATAACATAAATATTTGAAGCTGAACTGTTTTTTTATCTCATCTCTAGAGAAAAACTTGGGATGAGCATCAGATGGAAGAGAATTCAACTCCATTCTTCATAAACACCACAATATAATGATTCTTTTGAACCTAATTATTTTGATCTTCCAATAAAGTCTTTGGCTCATCATACTTTAGAAACAACTCTGTATTCTCAAGCAATATGCCAATGAAGGATCTGTCCAAATAGTATATGAACATAGAGATGGATTATGTCTTTGTCAGAGGACCTCAACTTAGGTAGGTTTCCAATCCAATTACCTTATTACACAGATGACTTCTACAAGGTCACCCAGGTACTAATGGGGTAGAGCACTGACTCAAACCCAGAAACTCTAATTTCCAATTTACCTCTCTTTCCATCACATTGTGCTGAAAGCTAATGATTTACTTGGAGGAGAAGAGAAAAACAACTTATAAAGACAATTAATTAAAGTTGCTGAAGAGTTGAGATGTGCATCAGTGAAAAGAGTGCCCACACCAATGAAATCATATTGTTGTTCAGTCATTTTTCAGTTGTGGCCAACTTTTCATGACCCCTTTTGGAGTTTTCTTAGCAACTTCTCTGGAGTTATTTGCCATTCCCTTTTCCAGCTCATTTTACAGATGAAAAAACTGAGACATTTCTGCCAAACTGGCTCTCTCTATATATATAGATAAGCAAATTTTTAAAATATTCAAAGTAAATCCAAAGTTATTGAGGGACAAGAGCATTAGTAACTGGGAGAAAGTAGGAATGACTGTGTGTAGAGGTGGCAAACTTACTACTAGACAATACGGAAAAATTTAACAAAATAAACTAAAATGCACTACCTCATAGATAATATTATGTTGTAGTTTTCTAAGTCAACATGCAGCTTTCAGGGACCCATTCCTACTTGAATTTGATAGCACTAGGGTAAGAGATAGCTTTACCTCAAGAAAATCTGAAGCAAGCCAGGAATTCCAAGAAGGGGATGGGAAGAGAAAGCATTCTGGTAATGTGGAATAGATAATGAAAAGGCAAAGAGGTAGGAGATGGAATTTCTTAAGAGAAAATGTCAAGAAAGCCAATTTAGCTTGAATTTAGGATACATGAGGTGGAATAATGTGATATCTGTCTAGGTTGGAAGAATTAAAATAATCCACAGAATATCCGAACTTTGAGGGACTTTAGAGGTCATCTGGTCCAACCCCTTAATTTTAAAGATCATGAAACTGAGACCCAGTAATCATCTTGGCAGAAAGAAAATGAATTAAATTGATAGCTATTCAGAACACTGTGTTGACATGATTGTCACTCTTGCAGCCACTTCCTTTCCATCCAAGAGATGCTTTTTCATCTGCTATTAGAAACTAAGTGTTTTATAGAATTGTGATATTTGAAGAACCATTTTAGATATTAAAGGTCTCCCTAGTGCAAACCATTTGGCAGATGAGAAAATGGAGACCCAGTGAAGTTCAGAGACTGGTCCTAGCTGACATAGCTAGTTAGTGGCAAAGCTATTTTAACACATAAATAACCTGACTCCCCGAACACTGCTTTCCACCATAACAATCTCTTTATTAGTGTTAATATCATACCATGATAATTGCTCAACAAAGTGTCTTCCAGCTCTTAGAAGCTTTGATTGAAACATTCTACCTAGTCATGCTGGCCTAAGAATGGTCACTGAGTGTATGTCATTTCTTTTTTATTATTATTTATTATTATTATTCTTAATTATTATTATATAAATATAATACATAAATATATGATATAAGTATCATAATAATTTATTATTATTATTCCCAATTACATTTGGAAAGAGTTTTTAACATTTTTTTCTGACATTTTATCATCCAGATTTCTTTCTCTTCCTCCTTCTCTGAGATGGCAAGTAATCTGATATAGATTAGAATGTGCTATCACGCAATACATAACTTCCACATTCTTCATGTTGTGAAAGAAGACACACATCGCACATAGGAGAAGAAATTCATTAAGAAAATAAAGTGAAGGATGGTATGCTTTGATCTGTATTCAGACTCCATAAGTTCCTTCTATGGCAATGGGGAGCATTTTTCATCCTGAGTCTCTTGGCGTTGTCTTGGATCTTTGCATTGCTGATAAAGGTTAAGTCATTCGTAGTTGATTGTAGTACAATATTGCTACTAGGGTGTACATCTTCTCTTTAGAAATTAGTAAAGGCCATGATCTGAGGTTCCTTCTGACTGAGCTTCTGGATAAGCACAACTTAAGAAAATTCAGATTACCCAGGACATGTTCGCAGCTTCCCCTTCTTAGACGTTTTGTAGCTAATCAGAACTTGAAGGAAATGGAAGTTAATAAGGATTGTAGCCTGTTGCTGATAATTACAGTTGAACATCAAAATCACCAAAAAGAAGAGTGAGAAGCAGCAGGACTAGAATGTGCAAAATAGCATTGGATTTAGAATCACAGGCCTTGAGTTCAAATCTGAACTCTTTTGCTACTTGTGTGACTACTGGCAGCAGTCACTCACCTTCCCTGTTCTTCCAAATTCTCATATATAAAATAAGGGGGTTGGACTTAACCTCTGAGATCCTTCTCTCTCTAACTCTCTGAAAAAATAATGTTTTATTCCCTCTGCCCAGGAAAATGGGTCTTACTTCTGTCATTTAGCATAGTACCACCCTTGAGTAACCAGGAAGATGTACACAAAAGACTCTCAATAGTCTCACTTTCTCTATTCTCTTTGTCAGTGCAAATCAGATACTTTTCTATGGTTGTTTAGGTTGTGGGTGGGGGGGAGAGGAATGAGAATTAGCCATACTTGTGTTGTCATGATACATTGAACTCCCCATTGAGGGAACTACGTCTACAATTCAAATCAATAACTGTTTTATAAATTATAATCTTGAAAACTGCCTAGGACTCTAAAAAAAGGTAAAGTAATATGGGGCTTAAATCTAGATCTTCCTGACATATATTGTTTTTGTTGTTCAGGCTTTTCAATTCTGTCTGACTCTTCATTATCCTCTTTGCAGTTTTCTTGGCAAAGATACTGGAGCAGTTTGCCATTGCCTTCTCCAGCTCATTTTACAGATGAGGAAACTGAGGCAAACAAGGTTAAATGACTTGTCCAGGGTCACATAGCTAGTGCCTGAGGCCAGATATGAAGTCAGGAATGTGAGAGACTTCCTGACTCCATGCCTGGCACTCTATCCATTGTACCACTTAACTGTCCATAAGCTACCTACATTATGATCATGCTGCCTTTCTATGTAATGTGTGGATAGATAGAAAGATAGATGGATGGATGGACAGATAGATGCATAAATACATAGACAGACACATAGATACAGACACAGACAGACAGACAGACAGACAGATAGATGGATGGATAGATGGACAGATAGACACATAGACACATAGATACATAGATTCATAGACAGATAGATACATAGACACAGACAGATGATAGATAGATAGATAGATAGATAGATAGATAGATAGATAGATAGATAGATAGATAGATGGTGATAGGTNGATAGATAGATAGATAGATAGATAGATAGATAGATAGATAGATAGATGGTGATAGGTAGTTACATATACATATAGTTATATACAGACACACATACATATGTGTATGTGCACACACATCTGTAACTCCAGAGTCTGAACAAATGAATGACTCATTAGATCACCCAGATATTTTCAAATTTCTTTTGTCTGGTATAATATTGCTAAACCAAGAAGCCAGCTAATTAACTGCACACATAAATAACAAAATATAGTTGGAAGGAACTTGAAATGATTAGTATGTTATTCCTTTTTTCTACAGGAGGAAAATGAGGTCCATGCCTTGCTTAGGGTCACACAGCTACGAAGTGGCAGAGGTGAAGATGGGGAATGGGTCCTCTGATGCTAACCAGCAACAACTGTCTGTTTGCTGTGGTACAGAGACAGCTGTAATAACAAGGATGCAGAGATCAACCATATCTATGCTATCCCTCTAACCCTCAAAACCATATTTGGCCACATACTGCTTGCTTCTCACTCATTGGTTTCTTTGTACAAATAAATGTCTCATTGCGCATCAAATGAAAATCAGTCTGAGTTATGCCTGGAGAAACTACCTTTGCTTTACTCCCTGAAACTTAATGACCCTATAAAGCTTTTCCAGTAAAGTTCCCAAAGGCATAAAAGTGCCTATGGACAATTACAGGCTGCCCAGGCAAGACCAAGAGTTCCCTGAGATCTTTGCATTCCCATTAAATGATGAACACAAGCAATAATAAAGGGCAGTACTTGGGAGGGAGGAAGGGAAGGGTTGCACAGAATCAAATGCATTCTGGCTGTCAGCATTCCTCAAAAGCCTCTGAGGTCCAGGTTAAAGTTATTTCTGCCACTATTATGTAATGTCAAAATATTATCCATTTCCCTAAACGTACTTTCTTAGGTTTTCCTTTTGGTGCCTCGCAAGTAAAATAGACCACTTAAGGCCTTACAAGATCAAATGTTTGTAACTGATTTTTAATTTTTTTTTAAATACAGATTTTTTAGCTGATCAAAATTGTCTCTATTAGTATGTCCCTGTTCAGTGACTGAGTTTTAATCATTTTTCCTCATTGGTTGAATCAAAGAATTAACTAAAAAATCTAGAGACAGTAGGGTCTTCAGAGAACAACTAATATGATGTCATCATTTTGCTGTTGAGGAAACTAAGGTGCCCCCAAAGCTGTGACCTTACCAAGGTCATGTGGGCTGTTAGAAAAAGATTTGAACATAGGTTTTCTTCTCCAGATGCAGTGTTCTGTCCACTTTAATATACTGTTGCTGTCCAGAGGCATAAAAGATGGGGAGGTAATTATATTTAAGGATATCACTTCCAAAACAAAATATCTTTTCCCCAAGAACCTTTTCATAACAGAGAAACAAAGAGGATGAAGTAGCAAGACAGCAATTCACTGAGGCAAATCCACTCTCCCCTAAAAATGAGTTCTAAAGAAAAGCTTTCAAATCTTTTATGATAATAAAGGACAACAGCAAAGCCCATTCAGGTTTCAAAAACTAGGAAAGAGAAGACCCACAAATGCTAATTCTTGGCCATCACTGTGCCACAGGGAAACCATAGTAGATGCTAAGGATGTAAAGTGAATGCTAGGGACAGAGAGGGATTCCCCAGCCCTTTCAGGCGCACTGGTTAATACTAGCTTCAATGTCTAAATGCCAATGATACAGAAGGGACCTGGTATTCTGTCTGTTTCTGGGTATCACAATGCAGAGTCATTGATTTTTGTATTCTAGCTGTGTTTATAGCAAAGAACACCCAACATACCTTGCATCTGAAATAAAGTGTAAAAAACAGGAATGGAAAAAGCTTTTTTTTTCTCCAAGAAACATCAAGTTTTCAAACAATAACCAGACTAGGATTGTTCCCAAAGCTGTCTACAAGGATGTAAAAGTTGCAGGTAAGTGGGCGGTGGAACAAACAACTCATTTTGCTATTGTCATATACTTGATCTTCTGCAGATCTGCAGTTATCTCTGAGCCACTTGTATCCCATATTTTAATAGCACTACTTACCCGAATTTCCAAGTCATCATTAATCAAGGAACCAATCCACATACATCTATTAGGTGCCTGCTATATGCCAGCCACTGAACTAGACACTGAGAATACAAAGGCAGAAAAGAAATAGACCCTGCCTTCAATGAGCTTATATTTTATCTGGGGAGAACACACACATGCATATATAAATATATATTAATACACATACAAACATACAAGATCATTGAGATTGGGAAGAAGACACTAGAAGCCTGAGTACGAAGAAAGGTTTCATCTCAGTAGTCTTTAAAAACCACTGTGAGACAGGGGATAAAACTGAAAGCTCACAAATTTTAAGAAAAATTGACCCAATCCCCATAGTAGAGGGGTGGCATCACCTCATGACCCATTGTCTAGGAAATGGCAGCTCACAAACCTCTCAAGCCCTATTTCCCATCCAGCAGAGTAGAAGACATACTAAATGAATAGCAAAAGTCCATTTTATGCACCCTTGAAGCCAAGTTCTCATCTCTTCTTACCTAGACTATTACAATAGCTTGCTAAAAAAGTCTTCCTGCCTCCAGGCCATCTGCTCTCCAATCTATTCTTCATGGTACTGCTGAACCAATTTACTACTCAAAAACCTCTGTGGCTCCCCATTGTCTACTAAGTAAGGTTAAAAACTTCGGATTGTGCTATTGAAGATCTCATTGATAGAGCTCCAACTTACAGTAACTTCTGGCTTTCTCTCGTAAAATAATAAAGGTTCTCTCCCTTCTTTGTACTCTGCATTGACTAGAATGTTTTCTCTTACATTTCTCATACAGAAGTCTCTCCTCCATAAAACCATCCCTTAATCACCCCTCTCCCTAAATGAAAGTGGTTTCTCCTCAAATATCTCACAGCACTTTTCCTGGGCCTCTTCTTTGAACTGGTCTCCTTCTCCTCTACACCATAATTATTTATGCAAATACATTTTCACCCCTCTCTGACTTTCCATTACATTGTTAACTCTTTAAGAACAAGGTCTGTATCTTTTCTTTCTCTCTCCATTGCCTTTCATTTGTTAGGTGCTTAATAATTATTTATTCAACATAATAACTGAATTGAATGATACAAGACAGGATACTGAATCACAATTAAGTACTAAATTAGGTGGAACTTTCTCCTTGTGTCATAGGCATTCCAAGTAGGGGAAGTTCAGGGATGGCTTGAGCAGTAGAGGAAGGCTTTGTGGAAGAACAGGAACTTGGAAACAGGAACTTCCAAAGAAATTGGAAGAGCTTCAGAAAGAAGACAAAGGGAGGAACAAATTCAAGAAAAGGCTAATTTTCTTGGTGAAAAATGGGAAAATGAGTAAAGAGAGTGGTCCCATAGTTGAAGGGTGATAAGAAAGTACAAGGCTTGAAATAAATAACACTGGTTACTTTCCTCTCCTAATATCATTATCTACAAAGATAATCACATAGAAATTATTTTCTAAGGGATCCTTAGGCAAGAAGAATTCCCACAATGCTAGCACCAATGCCAATGGGTTCAAATCACGTCTCCAGCATCTATTATGCAACAATGGACAAGTGGTTTAATCAAATTGAGCCTCACTCAGTTCATTCATCTGTAAAATGAGTTTAGTGTTATATTATGAATACATACCTCACAAGGTTGTTTTGAAGTTAAAATGAAATGCAAACCCCGAAATTGAAAGCTACCGTGTGTTTTTGTACTACATTTGTGATTTCACCAATGTAGTCGATTAACCTCTACTAGGTGCTAAAACATGGTGATAGGTGCTGGGGAAAGGCAAAAGCAGTCCCCCTGCCATTAAGGAGCTCACACTCTAACCAGTGTTACTCCTTCTACCAATGCAGATCCAATCTACTGCCATTTGGTCTTAGAGAGTTGCCTGGGGCACTGGGAGGCTAAGCAATTTACAGAGCCAGTATTTGTCAGACATGGGGATTGAACCGAGATCTAATCTGAGTAATCAGCTTTCTATCCAATATACCAACTGTATTATTTTTTAATATCATTATTATTAGTCGTTTGTTTTTTGGAGATTAGAGGAGGCGGTTTTCTCCAGTGATCTACCTCTACCTACAGGCAAAAGAAAAAAAGAAAGAGTACAAAGGAAGGAAATAGATTTTGGTGAAGAGAATTTTAGTCAAAAAATGGAACTAGAAAATATTGGGAGAATTTTGGTGAAGGAAAGGGGAAGAAGAAGAAATAAATGGAAACCACAGGAGGACACAGACTGAGCATGCAAAAGAGAAGTGAGCCACAGCAGCGGAACTACTTAACCTGGCAGGGGGGACAGTCAAAACTAGGAAACCCCCAACCCCAACTTGACCCCTCCCTTCCACACAAGGAGGCAGCAGCCAGATATTAGGGATCTTGGGGAAATTCCCAGGTCCAGAATCTCCCAATCAAAGGAAGCTACTGCTGGAAGGACTTACTCACAGGCTGCTCCAGTGCCCTAGGCCCCCAGCCCAGTCTCAATCAAGTACCTTGTCCAGACTCCAAGGTGAATCCCCGGAGGCTACCTCTCTGCCAGTGCACCTGTGCCCTCTAGCGCCAGGCCACTGCAATGGCCGGCTCACTACCACAGAGGCATTCCAGAGTCCTGGCTCTCCCAGTCACCTTTTTCATGCACCCAGCTGTTCCTCCTCCCCACCGCACTAGTCTCTCCACTGGTGTCTCCCCAGTGTCCTCCCCTTCCCCTTTTCTAATCCTCCAGATGGTAGGGAAAAGAGGTGAAGGGATTTGTCAATTAGCAAGGGAAAAGATCTCCTTTAATTGCCGTACACCCCAAAAAATCTACCTGCCTCTGATCAACACTTCCAAGCAAAAATTTTTTTGTTGTTTTTTTTTCTATCCAGACAAGCATCTAGTTCCAAGCAAGATGATGAAAGCAAAGTATATAAGACTTTGTCTCTGTCTCTGTCTCTGTCTCTCTGTCTCTGTCTCTCTGTCTCTGTCTCTGTCTCTCTGTCTCTGTCTCTCTCTCTCTGTCTCTCTCTCTCTCTCTCTCTGTCTCTGTCTCTCTGTCTCTCTCTCTGTCTCTCTCTCTCCCCCCCCTTTAATTGACAAGAGGCAACAGTGATATTTTAAGTGGAATGTAGACAGTGCATGAAAGATTACTCTTTGCTTAATGTTCAAATTAATAGGGATGGGCCCAGACCATGAATTAGAACAAAATTAATAAAAAAAATCTATTGGGTAAATATTGTGCAGACTCTAAAGGAGAACAACCTAACAAGTCCCAATCCTCTTGTTCCAAATCCTCCAAGGTTGATTGGATCAACCCATCAACAAATATTTACAAAGCTTCTAAAGGTATAGGGCATTTTGATAGATGCCCCTATCCCAGGGTAATCCTCTCTTTGCCAAATAAATAATAAAACTGGATTTCAATGACAATCATTAACTGTTTGTAGCTTTGGTGAAACAGTACCTAACCAAAGCTATTTAATTGATCCAAGGTACTAAAAACTACAAGAGTGGAATAAACCTGGAGACAACATTTCCTGCTTTCAGAAAGACAACTCTGCTCACTTCCTTTAAAACTCTCTTCAGAAGAGTCAGAGGCTTTGGAATACCAAAAAAGGCACTGAATTTGGAATCAGAGGACCTGGGTGAGAATTACAACTCTTTTACTAAGGTACCTATAAGACCTTCAGAAACTCACTTCATTATCTGTACAATGAGGAGGTTGAAATAAATGACCTCTAAGGTTTCTTTCAGCTCTAAATTCTATAAACCAAAAGTTCAAATTATGAAATATTCACAAGAGAAGACACCTGGTGGGAGAAGGAGTGGGGGAGAGGGAGGCAGAGAAAGAATTATCCTTTTTACTTATCAGATGCAGTGGATAGTTTTCACATGTTATAGTAGGTCCTAAAGTCCTAACTCCAGTGTCATCCTGGTATGGAAGTGACTCTAGATCCTTGAAGGCTATGCCAGAAGACCACAAGCTTAAGCAAATCCTAAGAAGCTAGAAAAGCTTCAGGTATGGACCCACTGACAGACTCTTCCTCTATTGACAGAGGGTCAACCTAGCTAAATGTAGAGTGGCTCATCCCTAAATTAACCAGAAGATGATGATTCAGCCACAGACACTGTTTGGGGATCTTTAAAAGATCATAGATCTTGAGCTTAAAGAGACCAACTAGTCCAGATCCCTCATCTTAACATTAAGGAACCTGCCCAAGATCCAGTGGTAGTAGAAGTGGAACTCAGGTTCCATGTGTACAAATTTATCAGCCAAGTTTAGCATTGTGCTCACAGTACTATTGATCCTACCTCTAATAAGTCATAGATGGTGATGATTAGCATTAATGTGGTGGGGGTTACCTAGGCAGATGAAATCATGGATCTTTTAAGTATTAACCTGACAATCGAGTTATATAAGTCTCCCTCAAACATTTGCTTTTACTCTAGATCCATATAAAAGCATGTGGTGAACCTTTGCGTTGATATTTATCCTAGATGCATTCACAAATTTTAGTAGGACTTCACCATTTCCACTGACACTTGAGGCTTTACTGACTATTATTACTTACCCAAATAAACAACAGTATCCCCTATTAAAGATCTTGGATATTTAGCCACACCCATACACAAATGCACCAAGAAACAATGAATTAAAGGCACTAATATCATTTATCATAAGACAAACCAATAATGAGACCTTGAAAGTCACAGAAAAGAATAAGAATTTTCCATCAATTTTCCATCCTGACTTTTGGGGAAGTAAAAAGAGCAAAATATAATGCAATCAATATGAATGGTGAGTGTTAAGTTCTAATAAACATCATTATATTTACCTTGAACCATGTAACATTTTGTGTTAGCATCCTGAAAGGTTTTTTTAAGCTGATCTTAGAATTCCTTAGATGTGATAATTATTATTAGCTGCCTTGAGATTTTTTGTGTTGATGTGCTAGCTATGGTTGCCAAGGAATATATAATTTAAAATACTTCAACAATCTAAAGGCATTTCTACTTGTTTGTTAAATATTAACATGAAGAATAGAAAGGCCAAAAAGGCAAAATATATATAGCAAACCACACTTTTCCCACTTGAAAGGACTTTAGCTGTTGAGTTCTCTTGTGAGTACTAAATATGCTGCATTCTTGCTATACCTCAGAGAGAGAAAATGAGTTTGAGAAAGAATCTTTCCCAGATTCATATCAGCCAGAGGAGAACCCAGAGTTTTACCAGTGAGATCTTCCTGATTCTTTGTCCTAGGTTTAGAGGATTTACCCAAAATACTCCTGGATTGCAGAATGAGGATTATTCTCACCTGGAGCACACTAATATGGATAGGGGGATAGTCAAACTAGTTTTTTTTTGTTTGTTTGAATAGGGGTTTATATATTCCTTGTCAGAGCTTGCTGGTATATGGTAAGGGGCTGGCAGACACATAGCTATGTACAGTCCCAAGAGCTCACCTTATTAAAATATTAAGGTTGAGGGGAGGAGTCACGTAGTCGAGGATAAAGAATCCTTCATGCTCCCGTTATCTTGTGATAATTTCCAAAGCCACATATCCTTTCGAAAAAACTTTTACATACATCACAAAAATAATCACAATAATGATAGTAATAAATTATATTAATGGTTGAGCCCAAAGTAACTTAAAGATGAGAAAAAAACAATTCCTCTTACTTGGGTTAACCAAAGTCCAATACCTAAAAATCCATGAACTGGCAAAATCCTTGGCTTCCTACTCAATATTCCAGTGATCTCTAATGTAGTCATTGGGTCCTTATGAAATAACCTAGAATATAGTTTTCCAGTGCTTGAAAAAATGTATTGTTGCTAAGCTGATGATGAGTCTCCCTGAATGTAGTTAACTGTCCCCTCAGATAACAGAGGTATAATCCAATATTTCATCCACTCCTTAAGACTTTACAGAGGGGGTAGGACCTACCAGGGTTTATTTTCCAATGGCATAAATTCTGAGAATCATCACCCCTATAGCATAAGAATATATATTATAGCTGGGAGAGATGCAGAGGCCATGGAGTCCAATTCCCTTATTGTGAAAACTTGGACCCAAAGAGGTGAAAGTATTTGTCCAAGGTCTGTAGCCAATAAATGGTATACTCAGGATTTGAACTTATTCTCTCCATTGCACTATGTTGTTTCCACATGGAGTTATCACATTAAAATTTTGGTGATTTCTTACTCCAAAATGAGAACATTGGTGAAAGAAGAAGACAAGAATGATATTTCAAATGCAACTCACAAAGGACAGGAAACTTTAACCGAGTGGATAACTTTTTTTTAATAGAAAACTGTTTAAAAAACACTATTTCCTCAAGACAATGACATATCCCAAGGAACATTGTTGCTAATGGCCACCTAGATAAAAGAAGACTTTTAATTTCTTTCTAACCTCAAAAGAAAACCAACCTACAAACCCCAAACTAACTATTTTTACAGAAGGAATATTTAGAAGCTCCAACAGAAGTGGTTGCTTCATGCTGTGAAACTCACTGGACCCCATCTGTGCCTGTTCCCTGTAAAGTATTCTGGAAATATGCCTGGAAGAACAGAAAAAAGTGACTGATCATTTACAGAATCGTTACAGGTGTCACAGTCCTGACTTCCAAAATGCCCAGAGATTAACCATTTGCTACTGTTTTTGCTCCACACATTTTTTTCTTCTGGGTCTTTGAGAACTACTTAAGTCAACATACATGAGGAATTATTCACACAACAACCCAAAATTTCCTCTTAATTAGCAAAAACTATGGAATTTAAGCATTTGGCTATTGTTTAATATTGATTAGAAATCTGTCACTTGTGTTCCTGTTAACAATCTTTCTGTCAAAGAGAATGGTGAGAAGATAGCCTGATTGACTTAATAGAAGTGGTTCTGAGAGTCACATCTGACTCCACTTCTCTCTTTTTGCATATCTTAGCACATGGGAGAACTTTCTTCATGTTTAGAGCACTGATAGGTGACAGCTTCTTGGTTTCTCTCTGGCTTGAAAAAAGTCAGACAGCAAAACTGATCAACTCAGAATTAGCAACTCAGTGAGAAAAAATGAAACTCTTAGATGCCAAGTTTCCTAGTCAGGTTCAGAGGAACACAAAAAAACTTCTGTGACAATTCATGGCATATCTTCTGAGTAATAAAAGGTGGGGGTGGGGGTAGGGGAGGTCGATAGGAAGGGGGGCTTTCCTATACGTTAAAGCATGAAGTTATTTTCTTTGCACTGAATGCTCCTTCAATTTCAAGCACTTTTGTTTACATTCAAATTCATTTAAAATACGAGACCACTACGGTGGCTGGTTAAGGTGGAATTGTAAAATTCTACAATCATTCAACAAATGTTAATTACGAAATACTTAAGCATCAGAGATTGTCGAAGGGATGAAAACATTCTCTAATCCAACGTTCCGGAAGGAGCTTTTTAATATAAATGAAGAGGGGATATAATTAATCCTTTTGTAATAGGAAATTACAACGAAGGGGCCAGCTGAAGGAAACAGAACATTTCTAAGGAAGTCAAAGTAGTTCTGCCTGAGCAAGCCCTCATTCCACTGATGTGTGTGAGGTTTTAAGATACGGTCGGTACCTTGGACAGCGCAAATGAACAGCCAGAGTCTTGGCTTAACTACAGGAGACGAAACCCAACACCAACTGCTAGCCAGAAAGTTAGGCAAAAAAGAAAAGAGAGACAGTTTTGTTTTGGTTCGCGATGAGTTTTTGTTTTTGTTTTTAGCGTTTTTATCACGAGTCTGGGATGAATCCTGTCACATTTCCAAATATGCACTTTAATAACTCCCAAGACATGCTCAGTATTGCCCAGTTAGTCCACTCCTCCTCCGAGATACAAGGGGTTTGTTTACACGTGTGTTGAGATAACTTTGTACCTTCAGTTTGTTCCCTCTGGGGCTCTCCTAGACGGCCCATCCCACTTCTCGCCACTGCCCATTTCCGCAACCGCAGCTTGCCAGTTACGCAAGAGTCCCTGGTCCGGCCCTCAGCAACCTATTGTATATAGATGCAACTCTCGGAAGGCGCGAAGGTTGAGGTAAAAGGGGGGAGAGGTTTAGAATTAGGAGCTCCCACCGCTCGAGGGGCTAAAGGCCCCAAGACCAAAAGAAGACTGGCGCTCACACTATGCCTTAAGAAGCTACAAATTCCAGAGGGCGGTTCTCGGAAAGGAAAAGTAGAAAGTGAAAGAGGATGCGACCAGATCAACTACACCGCTTTGTAACTGTACCGTGTGCTGAGCGCCCACAAGGTGCTAGGCATTGTGTAAAATAGCTAAGACCGTGCACCCATCCCGCTTTTGCAAACAGACGGAGCAGAGCCTTTTCCCAACTGTTCTTCCTTCCACCATCTAAAGGATCTGGTTGGTAGACATGGATTCCTGGTACTATGTTCTAGGCAACTAAAAGCGGAATTTAAGCTGTTTGCTAACCTGTCTAGAGAGTCCCCCACGCCCCGCCCCACCCTTCACTGCCCAGTCTCACCTCCCTCTTCCTTCAGCCCCTTCCATTTCATTTTAGCAAAGGCAGATAGAACCGAAGGGGTTCAGCCCAGGTCTACCAGGAGAGATACAAAACTATTGACTGGTTTTAATCACGGGAGGCCAAGATGCAATGAAATATTCATCTGGGTTTCACTGTAAGGGGAGGGTTTGAGGATGGATGGGGATGGGAATGAGAGTGAAGAAGGAGATGGGAGTGGGGGTGGGTGGGGGTAGGGAGAAGACAGAAGTAAACACCAGATACATCAGGATGATGCTGGTTGCCATCGCAATTCCCCACACCCGCCTGACAGCTGAAGAAGCTGCAACTTTGCACAGGACTCCTTCCCTCCTCCTTCCCTCGGGAGGTTCCCCACAGCAACCCCTCTCCGGAAGTCGCTGTTGGCCTGTCTCCTTCTGGCGCGCGCCTGCTTCCGACCTCTTAGGTCCCCCGAATATCGGACAACCTCCCTCTCCCTCCTCCCATCTCCACTGTTCTCCAGTTCCCAGAGTTAGGAGGCTGAGGAGGAATGAATGGGCGGGCAAATGGGATGCCACAGTCTAAAGTTCTAGTCTTGCCATATCTTCAAAGGAAGAAAGAAAAACCCTTTCAAACACCTCTTCTGACTCCCCCCCCCCAACCCCCCTCAAAGTTAGCTTTTGCTGCGCAGTAGCCGATAGAGACAGACTTTGCAATCAAGGCGTTGTACATACACAGGAATGCAGAGTTTGCATTTACCTACCTGAACGACCGGGTGGATGGGTCAAGTAGCAGGAGGAGAAGCCAAGGTCCAGCTGCAATGTGTCAGTCCTCTGTTCCAGCCTCCCTCCCCCAAATAAACCACAATCTTGCTATTTAGGTGGGGGCTCGACTAGTGGAATGGATGTGAGGAGGGATGGAAGGAAGGGGTGGGATGGGTTCGTTGGATTTTTCTCGCCTTTCCTTTCTCGGGTCAGTTTAGCAGAAGCCCAGGGCGCAGGCTCTGGTTGGAGAGTTTGCCGGCTCCGGGTACCCTGCCTCCATCCTCTCCGCGCATCCGCAGGGGGCTGGGGAGCTGAGCGGGCGCGAGTGTGGGCTCAGGCAGCTCGCTCGGCTCGGAGAGTAGAGAGGAGGTGTGGTACGGAGGGAGGGAGGGAGGGAGAGCGCGGAGAGAGAGAAGGAAGGGGGGCGCGCGGGGGTGGGGAGACGAGCGGCGTGGCCGGGAGGGAGACGGCAGCTTCCCCCAGTGAGCTTTCCACCTTCTGACGAAGCCCGTGCGCCCAGCTCCGAAGCCAGACACTAGTGGGGAGATGAGCTACTCTCGAGCGCCCCCTGGGGGGTTCCCGCCGATAACAGCAGCATCCCAGCAAAGAAATTCCGCTTACCCCAAACCTTAGCGCGCCCACCCTGAGGGAAGAGTCCTTGGAGAATTCAGAACCACAAGCACCCTCCTTCCCGTTGCTTACCACCCCAAAAGGTGCAAGAATTGCCTCTTATTGTACCCCAATTGCCCGTGTCTCTCTATCTCTTTCCACCACCACACCATTTTTTTCTTTTTTTAGTTAAAGAGGTGATCATGAATTTGGAGTTAGGAAGACCTGAGTTCAAATCCTTCCTCAGACATTGACTAGCTATGGACGCTGGTCAAGCCATTGAACCCTTCTGAGACTCAGAGTTCTCATCTGTAAAATGGCGATATAATATCATCTACCTCTCACTTTAGTTGTGAGGACCAATTGAAATCATATAAGTGAATAGCTTTGTAAAGCTTAAAGGGTTAAATGAATGTCAGTGATTATAATTACCTACAACTCTCCCCTGAGTCCCCAATCCTTACCTCTTTAGGACAGTGATTTAAGTGCACCTTAGAGGACCCAGTTGTTGCAATTGCCACAGAGCATTTTCTTTTATCCATAAGGCAAAAGAAAAAAAAAAGAAAAAAAAAAGAAAACAGGATGAACATTTTTTCAGAATAAAATTATTTCTGCTTATGATTATTTTTACAAAGAGTGTATTTACTCAGGAGAAGTACAATAAATTATAGTAAAATTTTTTCATCGCATCATAATTACACAGACCTTCTAGTGTATTAAGTCTTATAAGTTGTAGAATAGTTGCCAGTCTATGATGAGAGTCTTTTCACAGGCAGTTCCCTATGTCAATGAAATCAACAGTGTGGTCCAAAAAGGGGTAGGAGGAAGGATATTTTACTCAAATATACAAGTGTGTTCGCATCTTGTTTAGGAAGATATCAAATCTAATTTAGGCAAGAACTCTGTAAAAACATGCCTTGAAACACAGGTACATCATTGTCAACACTGGATAAACCAGACCCTCTCCCCATGTTGTGATACACATATTGTTCATCTGGACCCATAGGGCACAAAGTCCAGCTGAGAAAGGTTCAACTTCCTGAGACTATATGATGTATTCTTTCTCAGGACTTCCTGTAGTCAGGGCTATTTTTAGAGGTTGTGGGAGGGAGTTCTATTCAAAAGTTTCATCCCATCCTGTTATGTCTCCATCAAACCAAGCCTCTCCAGATAGGGAAATAAGGGAACAGAAAAAACTTCACAAACCAGAGTTCTCCATTTCCAAGTCAAATGAAGGGGAAAAGTCTCTAATGGTATAAAGATCATCTGTACCACTAATGCTCTATGGGGCAGTTAGAAAGTTGTGGTTAGGCTAAGAGCATTAAAAGGAATAGTGGTATCCATAGGACAGGAGTTCTAAAGCTGAGAGGGACCTTAGACATCATTGAGGCCTGGCAGCTAGTCCCATTTTACAGATAAGGAAAGTGAAGTCCAGAGATTAAGTAATGTATTCAAGGTTACATAGCTAATAAATGGCAGAGCCAGAATTAAAACTCAGGTCCTCTGTCTCCAAATTTAGCCCTCTTTCCACTGAATCACAGTCTTCCTTCATACTCACTACTATCATTAACCTTAGGATAATTTTAGAGACTTTACAGATTATCTAACCCAAAACATTCATTTTCCACAGGAGGAAAACTGAGGCCTAAAGATGCTGATAGATAAGGGACCGAAATAAGTTCACAAAGGTAAGAAATGGCAGAGTAGGAAACAAGAACCCAGCTGGCTCTATAGGCACATCTAAGAATGACAAAAAGCATGAAACATGGGGAGTAGTGGGGAGTCTTATACTCTCCAGACAAAAATCTTAACAGTCATCACTGGTCTCCCGTGTTAAAAATACACACACACACACACACACACACACACACACACACACACACACACAAAACACAACAACTTGTAATAAATCTGCATTTCCCTGCCAGCAGGCCTCAGCTCTAATTAGAAACAGAAAGTCTCTGGCAGACCATTGTCACAGTCTCTGGAACACGTGCACAGCCTTACACCAGAAACCTGGATTTTTCTCAATGCAAGATGTCCATGGTAAACTAAGAGAGGCTTTTGACTATATATACAATGCCAAACTACCTTTACAAAGCCACTTCTGTCTAAAAATCAAAGGCTGTTTGTGAATGCAACTGAGCACCTGGTAATTAGTTAGTAAAAGTTTGTTGATTTAAATACTAAGTTATAATTAATTTCTCTAGCATATACCAATAGTTCTACTCCTCCTCCAATAACTGTGCCCTAATTAGTGGTTATTCACCTGCCTCCATTGCTGACTTCAGTAGACTCAAAACTGTTCCAGTCCACGACCACTGTTTCAATGATCTACCCATAACCACATACCATGGGAACTACTAGCATTCCCATATAGATTATATCTCCTCCCCAGTGGAATTGGTTAACACGGTTTGAGATTGGATAACACAAGGGGAAGCTTTCTCTCAGAATCCCATGTCAACATTAAAGACATCTCACATCAGTGACAAGCGAAACTCTGGAATATGGCCAAGGAACAAAGGGAAAGAGATGTGGCTCTCTACCAAGGTGATGGATAGCATTTCTTTGAAATAGCAACTGATGACCCAGGAAAAAAGAGAAGGAACAAGGAATGAATTCTTACCCTGCCCAGAGAACCTTGTATCCTGCTCAGAGTGAGTCAGGCTGAGCCGTTCACTTTTAAATTAGAGTTCTATTTTCTATTGTTTTCATCTTGAGCTGTAGGATGATAACATACTCAACTAGGCAATGGGACTGCTGTGAATAGCCAAATGTATTTTCAAGGATATGTGTAAAATGAGAACCTTGAGTCTCACCCTGGGATTATTTATAACTCACTAATATATTCTTTTTCATTTCATTTCTAGAATTGACATAAGTCTTTCTCCAGTATTTCTGCTGACATCCAAAATAGGCCTAATTACTTGAAAAGAGAGTACTAGGATATTGGGGACCAGCTTATGAAAGCTAAAGAATCACAGGGGCAGAGTTAACATCCTGATCTTTTACAGGTTTTGTTATGCTCTTATTATATTTTTTTAAACCCTTGTACTTCGGTATATTGTCTCATAGGTGGAAGATTGGTAAGGGTGGGCAATGGGGGTCAAGTGACTTGCCCAGGGTCACACAGCTGGGAAGTGGCTGAGGCCAGGTTTGAACCTAGGACCTCCTGTCTCTAGGCCTGACTCTCACTCCACTGAGCTACCCAGCTGCCCCCTCTTATTGTATTTGATGCACATGATTTAACCCATCCTCTATTCAACTTCTAGGTAATAACAAGTTCCTTTATCATGAAGCTCCATTATACATTTCCCAGTAGGTAGCATCCAAATCCCTCTATTTTTTATAGGCTCCTCTTAAAAAACCACAGAGGTCTCTCTCTTCCTTTCTGAAAAACTGCTACTAATAGGATCTAGCACCTCAGTTTGCTGTTTATAAGCTGTGTGATCTTAGTAAAGACATTTAACCACATTAAACTTCATTCTTTTAATTTATAAAATAGAGGTAATTATTCAGTATTTTCAATACATACTTCACACAAAGTTTGATGATGAAAATATTTAGAAATCTTAAATATTTATTATTATAAACTATAACTGTTATCCTGGGAAGGGTAAAGGAATTTGGGAGCTACAAACTCTTCAGATTTTATATTTATAATATCTTAATATAAATATCGTACATTGAATTTCTTAAATATTGTTAATATTGATAATAAAATAAGCTTGCATTCACATAGTATTTCTGCATTTTCTAAGGGCTTTCCTGTCCATTATCTCATGACAGATTTTTGTTTTGCAACTATAATGAAATTAGTCAATCAATCAACAAGCATTTATTAAGTACCTTCTATGTGTCAGGCACTGTACTAAGCACTGGGGATATGAAAAGAGGCAAAAAAACCAAGTACCTGCCTTCAAGGAACTTACAATCTAACAGAGACAAAATGCAAACAAATCTATAGAAAGCAAACTATATCCAGAATAAATAATAAATAATTAACAAAGGAAGAAACACCAGGATTAAGAAGGGTTAAGAAAGGTAGGATTTTTGTTGGGGTTTAAAGGAAGTTGGGGAAGCCAGTAGTCAGAGCAGAGGAGGAGAGTATTGTAGGCTAGAAAGACAACCAGAGAAAATTCCAGGAGCTGAGAGATGGCAGGGCCATTACCACTATATCAGAGTGCATGGTAAGGAACAAGATGTAAGAAGTCAAGGAGGGTAAGAGGGGGCTAGGTTATGAAGGGCTCTGAATGACAAACAGAGCGTCTTGTATTTGCTCCTAGGAGTAATAGGAAATCATTAGAATTTATTCAGTAGAGGGTGACATGATTGTACTTGCACTTTAGGAAAATCAATTTAGTGGCCGAATGGAGGATAGATTGGTGTAGGGAGAGGCCTGAGGCAGGCAGACACACTAGAATCTACTTACATGATCCAGGTGATGTGATGGGGGTTCACCAGGTTGGGGGCAGTGTCAGAGAAGAGAAGAGAGCATATTTACTGGGGAGCAATGTGATATAGTGAATATCATGGAGTCAGAAAGACATTGGTTCAAATCCTGCCTCTAGCACCTGCTAGCCATTTTATCATAGAGAATTAACTTCTGTTCTCTGAGTCTTTCTTTCCTCATCTATAAATTGGGATGTTATGGCAGACTCAGTGGCTAGACTGTACACTTAGAGCCAGGAAGACCTGAGTTCAAATACTGCCTCAGACACATACTAGCTGTGTGACTGGAGGCAAGTCAATTAACCTCTCAGCCTCAGTTTCCTCAATTGTAAAATTGGGATAATAATATTAATAGCACTTACCTAGCAGGGTTCTTGTAAGGATCAAATGAGATAGCATGTTAAGCATTTTTCAATCCCTAAAGAGGTAAATAAATGCTAGCGGTTGTTTTCTAATGGAAATGGCAATACTTGTAATACCTCATGGGCTTATTGTGAAACTCAAATGAGATAATGAACCCAAAGTGCTTTCATATTGTCATATAACATTGTGTTTATCTGTATTGGTATAATAAGTACTCAACAAGATCCTAGATCTATGAGGGCAGTAACTCTGTCCTATCTAAATTTTATCCCAGAACTGAACATAGTACTCTCAATAAAGGAAATAGTCAATAATTGCTTACTTGCTTACTATCTGGATAGAAGGATGGATAAATAGATGGATGGATGGAGGGATGGATGGAGGGATGGATGGAGGGATGGATGGAGGGATGGATGGATAGATAGATGGATGGATAGATGGATATACTTATAGTTGAACCTTATAACAAACTTGTGAGTAAGACAGGATTGCTATTATATCTGCTTTATAGAAAAGGAAACTCAGGCTGAGTGGTTAGGTGATTAGCCCATTGTCACCCAGCTATCATGTTGAAGGTCTTTAGGCACCCCATTGTCAAAATAATCATTCCTCCCCACTCTGGGTACTAATGTTTCACCAAAGCAAGGTCAATAGTCTGGAGATGGAGGTGCTCCCTGGGGTCTTGCATTTACCTGCTCATTAGTTGGTTGGTGATTGATGCTGGTGTTGGTAAAGATGACAAGCTCTTTCTCTCTTGGGGTTTCTTTAACCTATTATCACCATCTTATGAAGCCCCAGTGACTGTGGCTCCAAGAATCTGTAGCATGCACAGCATCCACACACTGGTAAACCATCTGAACAGATGGGCTGAACCAGGCTGAGGGTAACTGACAGGCCTCGAACCCATCAGAATTAGTAGGGTGTCTACTCCAGGTATATGAAGACTTCCCCCCAACAGAAGGGGCAGGCAGATGAGAATAGTTTGTTCCTCTGGCTATAAAGGAGAATGAAACAGGCACTTTGGAGCACCTAGAGCTTGGTCAGATATGAAAGAAATCAAGGGCATTCACTCCATCCTGAGCCATCATCAGTCATCCTGTCTTTTGTCTTATCACTAGACTTCAATGACTCTGGAAGAGAATGAGAATAATGACTTTGTACAGATCTTCCTCACTTAAATCCAATTTGTACCTGATTCCAAAGTATCACCAGTGATGTAATTTTGGCCTTCTTTGAGTATAAAGGTGAACAACCACAACAAATTTCTCATAGAAAGAGAACCAAAATTAAAATTGAAATCACCATAAAAGAACCATGAATGAGAAAAAAAAATCCTCAGCCAGATGGACTTATAGGTGAACTTTATCAAATGTTTAGAGAAAAATTAAAACTTATGATAAATTTATTTGCAAAGGTTAAGAAAGAAAATAAGTAATCTATCAAACTCCTTTTGTGAAACAAATATAAACAACAAACTATGAAATTAATAAATAATAAACCACAAAAATTAATACAAATTTTAAAATAAAATCTTAATTAAAAGGCTATAATAATATATCAGAAAATATATACCATAACCAACTTGGATTTATGCTATTGATGAAAGAGCAGTTCAACAGCAGGTAAACGTAATCATGTGAAAAACAAAAAACACTGAAAGTCACATAATTATATCAATAAATGCAGAAAAAGCCTGGCAGAGTACAAAACTCATTTGTGCTTAAATCCTATAAAACATAGATATAGACTGGTCATTTTTAATGAGTTGAAAAGTATATATCAAAATTAAAAGGTAGCATCATTTGTAATGGGCATAGTTTCCAAAAATTACAAGAGTAATAAGGATAGTCCCTCTCTCTGTTGTTTTTATACACAATTCTAGAAACTATCATAATTGTAATAAGGCAAAAGAAATAAATTTAAGGCATAAATACATGCAAGTAAGAGACAAAAATTATTCTTATTTTCTAAAAAAATGGTTCACTTAGAAAACATCAGAGAATCAATAAAATATTAATGCAATTAGATTTAGTAAAGTAGTAGTAGTATATAACATTAATCACCCAAATTCAATAGTATTTTTTATGTAGCAATGACTAAATCAAGAGATTACAAAACACAAAGTTCCATTCAAAATAACTAAAAATGTATACACTACTTTTGAGTAAATCTATTAAAGTATGCCCAAGATATACAAATACAACTGCAAAATATATCTTAAAGCAATAAAAATAAATACTTTAACTAGACAGATATTTATTGATCATGAGTGGATTGCACTAATATAACAAAAATGTTGACAACATGAAAAATAATTTGTAGGGTTAGTGCTACATGAAACTAGCATACTTTATAGAGTCAATGGTAGGATTCAAGGAAGAGGTAGGGCACAAGGAAACACACACACACCTTATTAGTATCTAAAAATTATCCCATCTCTCATATTGTCAAATAGATATATGCTCTCATCTCTTCAGAGGTCCTCTTCATATATGGAGATTAAAATCAATTCATTTTTGTCCATCCTATGTAACTTATTGTGCAATCCTGTATGTCCACAAATCTACTCAATGGGGTAGGGACCTTCCTTCCTTTCTCCTAGCACTATAGTGTAATATTCTTCCTGTCCACTTTGTGATTTTTGATAAGCAACCTACATTTTCTTGCTGTCAGATAATTCCTTGATGATGTTCTTTATTCTTGTTCTTCTTTGGAGTTTTTCATTATGAGGAACAGGACTTGGCATCAGGAGAACCTGAGTTCAAATACAGTCGCAGATACTTATTAGCTGTATGACTTTGGGCAAATCACTTAATCCTGTTTGCCTCGGTTAACTCATTTTTTTTAAATGAGCTAGGGAAGGAAATGGTAAACCACTCCAGCCTCTTTGCCAAGAAAATCCCTAATGGAGTCATGAAGACTGAAAAACAACTGAACAAAATAAGGATAATAATAGCCCATACCTCACAGAGTTGTGGGGATCAAACTAGATATTTGCAAAGCACTTTGCAACTTTAAAACTTCACCAAAAGTCTATCTATTATTAATATAATTTTATTATACATCATAATTTTATTACATAATGTTCATATTGTGTGTTAATTTATTATATTATGCTATAATTTTGTTATATGTAACTATTTTATAATGAATGTACTGTATAAATGTTTAAGTTTTATATATTATTTTATTGTTATAATTTTATAGTTGTTGTTCAGTCATTTTATCATATCCAAATCTTTGTGATCCCATTTTCTTCTTCTCCTTTTCAGCTCCCTTTTATCTTTCCTTTCTACTCAGCCTATTAGAATATAAATTTCTTGAAGACAAAGACTGTCTTTTAAAAAACAGCTTTTATCTTCCATCTTAGAATCAAAACTAAGTATTGGTTCCAAGGCAGAAGAGTAGTGAGAGCTAGGTAGTGGGACTTACATGACTTGCCCAGGGTCACACAATGAGGAAGAATCTTGGGTCAGATTTGAACCCAGGACCTCCTGTCTCCAAGCTGGGCTTTCATCTGCTGAGTCACCTAGTTGCACCCAGAGACTCTTTTTCTTCTTACTTGTATCCGGATCCTCAGCACTGAGACCATTACCTGGCATGTAGGAACTGCTTAAAAAATGCTTATTGACTACTTGGTTTTATCTTAGAAGTCATTCTTGCTCCAATTTATTGCCCCACTATTTATTTTGGTGCCACTGATGGGCTGTCCAAGAAGAAAACAGGACTCCTTGGTAAATAAAAGATAATCCTTTGTTCTTTTCTTGAGGATGATGAAAATCGTATGTCTCTTTCATAATCTAGTCTCTTTTCCTTCGTCAGCTACTCTCCCTGTCCTTTATTTTTCTAGCTCCCTCCCTCAGCAACCCTCTCCTTTCTCTCTGTCCCTCTATAGATTATATATACGGCATGTTTTCTACTTTTAATGTTAATAAGAAAGTAGGACATTTTGAAGGAGTTTAAATATCACCCACAAATCAATTTCGCTGCTTCCTCATTCCACCACTCAGTTGCCTTCCTCCCTTCCCCATATGAATTTTGCCAACTGTTGCTCATTTTTTTTGTTAAAACCAGATTATCCCTAAATCCTACCAAACCATGCCACTTTCCAGACAAGTTGCTTTTCCTTTTCCAATTGGGATAGAGATAGTCCCCTAACCCTCAGCAGACCAGTGGAGTGCCTATGTTATCTTGAGCAAGCTATCTCTCCTTCCTTCTCTCTGCTTTAATTTCCTTGCTTCCAAAAAAATGAAGGGTTGGGCTTTATTATCTCTATAGCCTCTTCCAGTTCTAAATTCTATGAGTCTGTCACTAAGGTATGATTTGGAATGAATTTCATATTAGGAGCAAAAAAAAGAAAAGAAAAATTTCCCTTAGCAAGAAAATAATTTTTATTTATTTATATTGAGTGGTCAAACCAAAGAACTTATTAAATTCTATAAATAAAATAAACAGTAACTGAGCATGGACAGTGAACTGGGCCTAGAACTGAGCAAAAAGAAGAGAGTGGGCTGGATTGCCTTTGGGAAATTAAGCAAAGTTTTTAATGATGCCTATGATTTCCCATGAAGCAAAGGCCCATCTTTTTAACTACCCTATTCTTCTAGCATTTCTATATGGTTATGAAACAGAAAATCAGCTTCCAAATAATTAAAATTAAGGGTCAGTCACCCAAAATATGATGAAGAAATGTCTGGTAGATACAAACTGTAATACATGTCTACTGTTGACCTAGACAAGAGAACTCAGGAAATGAATACCTTTGGAGAAACACATGATGGAGAAAGAAGGACACTGAAAGGGAGAGATGGACAGCTCACATGCTCAAAGTCAAAAGATCCAAAGAAGCCCCTTCACCTCTGGGTTTGGGAAAAAGGCATACAGAATGAGAGGTTATAGGTAGGTCACAACATACAGTGTAGGAGGGCATAAGATTAAAAATTCATTGACATTAGCATGGCTTAATTGAAATAATTAAATCAAAGCCTCTTTCAAAATTATATCTTTCTGATTGCTGCTTTCTTTTGTTGTGCTTTCCAGAAGCCTTGCCTATGAATCACTAAAGATCTAAAGCATACTAAAATAAAACATTGTTGTTCTAAGGAGAAGAGGGAGCTGATAGTCTTTAGTGTATCATGCTGGGGATTCAGTTTTTGTTTGCTTTTTTCCCCCTTTCTTTATGATCTCATTGCCTAGTTTTCTTAAAGCTGGTTCTACAATTTTATTCTTTTGTAAATAGCTTTTTTAAAAGAAATAATATATTGTTCCAGGTATATTGTAAAAAAGGTTCATGTAAGTGTCTTTCCAAGTCCTTGTGTGTCAGCATGAAGCCTCTGGTCTGATTTTTCTATGAGTTTTTAGTGTTGATAGGAACCAAAGAAAAAAATTAAAAGAAATACCTAAAGCAAATGATTTCACATTTGTTTGAACAATAAAGTTTACTCTCCTATCCCCAGCTATCCTTCTTGGTGTTGGGTCACTTGTTTTATTGGAGGCTGGGTTGGAATGACTAAAAAAGAGAATCCATCCAAGAACAAGGAAGAGGTGAAAAAGTATAAGAAAGAACAGAAGAGAAACCCACTTGCCCCTTATTGGCAGCAAGTTGGCAAATACTTAAATGTAGAATGTTGCATATGCTGTCAACAAAGCTATAACTAGGGATTTGGGGACCTGGGACAGGCATCATAAAATTCACACAGGGAAAACATAAAAAAGAACCCTCTTATCAAAAATTTTAAACAAAGGTAGTTGATTGTGAGTTGTCATAGAGACCTCGGACAAACACAAAACTCTTCACTGTGGATCTTGACTCTGGTGCACCTGCCCTATCTCTATCTCTATCTCTATCTCTGTCTCTGTCTCTCTGTTTCTTTATCTTTGTTTTTCTCTGTCTGTCTGTCTGTCTCTCTCTTTCACACACACACACACACACACACACACACACACACACACACACACACACACTCACACACATCAAAGAAAGACTGAAAAGAATGTTTTTAAGCTGGGAGGAGTGAATAGTCACTGCCAGAAAGAGCCTTTATGTTGGAAAGGAATAGGTCGTGTAGCAAATGGTCAGTTATACAGAACCAGGAATTGGTTACCAGAGGCTTGAGGTGCTAAGATGAGGGGTCAGAGGTAAGAGGTTGGGTCTACATGAGAACTCTATGTATCAGAGAATCAACAAAATTTAAGGAGCAGACCTCAAGGGTCAGGCAGAAAATTCTGTTATCAAAAGAAGAGGGAAGTTCTTCATATCATAAAGAACTGGGGACAATTTTTGTCTCATCCTTGTCTTTATACATGGGCACGGGAGACCAACCCAGGATTACAGATTCCCCTAAGAGAATTCTCTAAACCATTCTACTCTGAACCACTTTTGTCTCCACATCAAGTTCAATTCCATGACACTGACCCTTCAATGGCCAGAACTGTAAGCACTTAGGTGGTACAGTGGATACAGCATTGGACCTGGAGCCAGGAAGACTAGAATTTAGATCCTGCCTTACCAGCTGTGTGATTCTGGGTAAATCACTGAACCTCTATCTATCTCAGCTTCCTCATCAAAAAATGGGACCCCATTAAAATCCTCAATAAATATATCTCTACCCAAAGGTTGTTGTATGGATAAAATGAGAAAACATATATAAAGCACTTTGAAAACCATAAAGCACTCTATAAATGCTAGCTGCTATTATTATTATTATTAATCTCAGTTCCACAAATGGACAAGTGGAATTCCATCTGGACCAGCCTTTCAATATCTACCATTCTTGAACCAACCTGCCTGAAGCCCTTCAAGCTATCCCTTCTGCTCAGCTATGTTTGTTTCTAGCTCTCTCTCTCAACTCCTCTGAGGTAGCCCTATCACATTCAGATCAATAGACCCTCCTTGGTTATCCCCATTTTGTAACACTTCCTGCTTGGTACCAGGAGGTGGGGTCAAGGGAAGGAAGGAACAGATTCACCTTGACACCATCTCAATCACATACCTGCCCCTGCTGTTCTCATCTTTGCAAATGTCTAGTCAAGAGCATTCTTATGTAAAACAATTAGCTGACATACCATCATTTTTTTAGCCCTTCCTGGACATCACACAAATTGAATTTCAAGGGAAATTATAATTCATTTTGAAGGAGTGTTTCCTAAACCAAAGTCTTTCTACCAGCCCAAAGTTTTTTCCCACCTCAATGAATATGCCCAGCATGTTTAAAGCTATCATGTTCTAAGGGGACAAAGACAGCTAGGAATCATGAGATCACAAATTAACCATCCTAACTCTCAAGATATTGTTGTTGTCATTATAACAATACATAATAGATACAATATACCATATCATAATATACAATAATATTGTCATCATTGCATTTATAAAGCACTTTATATATTACCTCATTTTGTCCTTATAATCTTGCTGTGAGGTAGATATTATGGTCACCCCCATTTTACAGAGGAACAAATGAGTCTCAGACAGCTTTAGTGATCACACAGAATTGGAAGAGAAACTCAAATCTCCAACTCCCCACCAGCAAAGGAAACATAACAGAAATGAAAAATTAGCTGCCACTCACTTGGAAATGAAGTAATATGAATGATTCTAAACCAGAGTGCAATGAACATCTGCTGGGTAAAAATTTCACATCAAATAGTATAATAGCTCTAATGGAAGTTCAGGGGTTGAATGGGGTGAAAGACCAAGGAACAAAGGAACTTGGGGGGGGGGGGGTTCTGCTAAATCAAAGCCACTAGCAATGAGAGTGAGATGACTTTTTGATTTGCAAATTGATCCTTTTGCAAACTATTGGATAAATCTCTTGAAATGCCTTAGGGTGAGATATTGAACCCCAAATCAATATCTGTAGTTACCTTTAATATCATGTCCCTCTATGAGAGAGAGAGAGAGAGAGAGAGAGAGAGAGAGAGAGAGAGAGAGAGAGAGAGAGAGAGAGAGAGAGA
>NC_058134.1:41251126-41308074 GCF_016433145.1 Gracilinanus agilis
GAAGGGGAAAGTAGGAGCATGAATCATGTAACCATGTTAAAAATGAATATTAATAAATGTAAAAAAAAATAAAAAATAAATAAAAAATAAAAAAAAATAAAAAAAAAATAAAAAAAGAAGTAATAGGAAGTCACTGGAGTTTATCAGCAAAGTTCAGTGACATGATGAGATCTACGTTTAAGGAAAATCACCTCAGCAACTGCATGAAGGATGTTTGAAGACTTAAATCAGGGAAACAAAAGAAGAGATGTTGCAAGAAATGATGAGGACCTTAACCAAAATGGCACTTTTGTAAGTAAAGAAAGGCATAGGAGGCAAGAGATGTCTGGGGTAAGAATGACAAGATGTGACAATTGTTTAGATGTAGGAGATGAGGGAGGACGTTGTGCATCTGAAAGACTGGAAAGAATGCAGTACCCTTAACATCTCCATGGAAATAGGGAGGTTCAGAAGACAGGGGCAAAGTGCTGGGGGAAAAGAATAAGGCATTGAATTCTGTCTCAGATATATTGAAGTGAAAATGCCTGTGTGACATCAGTTTGGTCAGGTCAGGTCAACAAATGATTTAAATATCTGCAATGTGCCAAGTTCTGGGAATCCAAATGGAAACAAAAAAGAAATACAAGCCCTGTCCATAAGGAGCTTACATTCTAATAGGGAAGGCAACATTTTTAAAGCATCTACATCATCATCATCATCATCATCATCATCATCATAGTTAGCATTTACATAGCACCTACTATGTGTCAGGCACTCTATTATATGCTCTTGGTTATCACAATTGATTCTCAAAATAACCCCGGGAGGTAGGTGATATATTATTCCCATTTTACAGATGATGAAGCTGGAATCAATAAAGGTTAAGAGACTGGCCCAAAGTCCCACAGCTAGTAAATACTATCTGAGAATGAACTCAGGTCATCCTGACTCTAGGACCACAGTTCTAGTCACTGAACCACATAGCTACTCCTATATACAAGGCACAGTGCTAGGCACAGAAAGAAAGACAGAAATTAAAACATTCTTTGCCCATAAGGAGCTTTTATTCTGTGGGAAAGAGAGCATGCAAGAAGTACCACATGAATCATTCTGCTATAGTCTGAAATTCTAACAGAATTTAAAGCTAGTCAGCAGTAGTTGCTAAAAAGTCCTACTCTTTTGAACTTTCACCTTCCCATATTTATGAAATATAGCCATTGGAATTAGATTTAGAAGGGTCCTTAGAAACTGTCTAGTCTAAATATCTCATTTTAAAAATTGGGATGCTGGCACTCAGAGAAATCTAATGACTTACCCAAGGTCATGCAGCTTATAATTATCAGAGGCTCCAGTTGAACCCAGGTCTTCTGACTCCATCTCGAGTGCTCTTGCCACAGTGCTATACTTGCCTTATTTATACTTTTATTTGGTTTAAGAAAAGCAGATGACATTGCTCTAAAACATGTGTCAGGTTGGATTCCCCAATATCTTTTTTAGAGTTTAAAAGTACTGAGAAATGCCACTCTCAGTCCTAATAATACTCTTTCTCACCATTTTCTATGGCTGTAGAAAAAGTATCAAACCCTACATGTTGAATCCATGCATGTATGTGGATCAATTATGCCAACATTTTAGGAAGGACGTTGACAAGCTGGAGAACATTCAGAGGTGGGGCAAAGAAGATGGCAAGAGGTCAGTAGACTGCCATGTAGAGTAGCCAAAGGAAGAGGAGGTTTGGGCTGGGGAGAGTGGGATAGCAGGCATGATAGCAAATGTCTTCTCATATTGAAATGAGAGGGATGGTCATGTGGAAGGGTGATCAGATTTGTTCTGCTCCACCCCAAAAGGCAGACCTAGGAAACTATAAATAGACAGATCTAAGTTTGATATTAGGAGGAAGCTTCTTAATGACTAGTACTAGCTAGGAATGGAAGCACTTGTCTTCACAGGTAGCCTATTTCCCATCACTGGACATTTGCAAGAAGAGATGGGATCAAACACTTGTTCGGTATCTTGAAGAATAATTTTATTTTACATCTTCATATCTTTAAAGGGAGATCCTCCCTCTCATCCCCAGAAAATTCTCTAAAACCATAAATTGCTACTGATATGGTAAAAGAGGTTTCCTCACTGGGAGTTCTTTTATTTTTGCTGTTCAGTCATTTTTTAGTCATGTCCAACTCTTTGTGCTCCCATTTTAGGTTTTCTTGGTAGAGATACTGGTGTGGTTTCCATTTCCTTTTCCAGCTCATTTTATGGATGAGTAAACTGAGGCAAATGGGGTTAAGTGACTTGCCCAGGTTCCCATAGCTAGGAAGTATCTAAGGCCAGATTTGATCTTAGAAAGATGAGTCTTCCTGACTCCAGGTCCAGCACTTTATCCACTGTGCCATCAAGCTGTCCCGAATGAATGTGAATGACCAATAAAATCTCAGGAAATCTCCCTGAAAACAAACAAAACAATAAAAACAAAGCACCTTGCTGTATGTTCCATGTGTATGCTTGTTAATGGAAGTCCATGTGTGAATTTCAGGTATCAAAAATGCTATTTGTTAATTGCACATGAGAATAGAGAGAAGATTATTTTAGGATTTAGATCATATCCTTTCCCTCTTTCCCCCAAATCTTAATATTCTGTAGAGGTTATGAAAAGAAGCCCAGGTTTTTTTAACCCTGTTACAATTCAACAGTCAAAGTTGCTGACTCCATTTTCCTTTGAAAACCATCCATTTGCATCATTGGGTTGATGATGGGGGCACTGGGAGATTCCACTCCTCTTTTTCAGCCATGGTTTTCCCTGCTTTCCTGAATTTCAAATGAACTGGTTCCTAATGAACTGTCTCCATAATATCAGTATCTAAACATCACAGAGTGCTGTGAAGTAGCATCCAGAGGCTGCAATTTGGGACCTGGTGTTTTCATTATTTGGTTGTAGGTGTAGCAGAGGAGGGAAAGAATACAGGCACAAATGACTGTCTTGTGATTCATGTTATGATCTGTAATAAAAAAAAACAGAAAAGAAAACAAAATTATGAACAATTTTCTCTCTTTCCAATCTGTCCTCCCCCAACAGAGACTCCCAAACACCATCACTCTTTCCCTTCTTACCTCGTCTTTCCATAACATTCAATTCACACATGGACATCCATTTATAAATATACACTATGGTCTATAAAGCAAGATACTTTGTTTTTAGAGTTTGTTTTTTCAGGGAGAGGGAGGACTCTGGTCCTATGATTTCACTGGTTATTCACATTCCCCCCAAACAATACAATTCTGATCTCAGTCAAGTCCAACAAACAGAAACAGAACCAAGAGGGAAAAGGTTCAGGGTAAATCAATAAATAGTAGAATATAACATTCTTGAGGGCAAGACTGTTGCAAAGATTAAATAAAATAGTAGATAGATAGATAGATAGATAGATAGATAGATAGATAGATAGATAGATAGATGGATGGATGGATGTACGGACAGATAGATGGATGGATGGATGGATGGATGGATGGATGGATGGATGGATGAATAATTGTTGAGAGAGATAGTAGGTAGGTCAATATAAATATAGATATAGATATGCCACTTTACAAACCTCATAAAAATCTAGCTATTTTATCATCATCATTATTATTCTATCTCTAACACCTAACATAATACCTAGCACATAACAAGCACTTGATCAATGTTTGTTGGACTAGGACGTGTATTAGACACCTACTACATGCAAAGGAATATTCTGCATCTTAAGGATAAAGCAATAAAATGCCTGCTCTCAAGAAGTTTATATTCTACTGAGGAAGAGCAAGTAGTTTAAATTGGACTGCCTTGAATACATATCCTTCTACTGGCCCTGGACAAAGCTAGAAAGTCAAAACGTTGAGGGCAGGGAGAAAATACCCTTTATATTTGTGCAGCATCTGGCTTATGGCAAGTGTCTAAAAACTGCTTATTAGGGGCACTTACGTGACTCAGTGGATAGACTATCTGGCCTGGAGATGGGAGGTTCTGGGTTCAAATGTGACTTCAGATATTTCCCAGCTGTGTGACCCTGGGCAAGTCACTTAACCCCAATTTCCTAGCCCTTACCACTCTTTTGCCTTAGAACCTATACTTAGAATTGATTCTAAGATGTAACGGTGTTTTTTAAATTGCTTATTTATTGGAAGGCACATAGAATGGGAAACACCTGGGGAGCCTGGATTTCAAGTTGTTCTGCCACTGCTTAGCAAACTAGAGTTTTACAAGGAGTTGGTCCAGAACTGAAACTAGAAATACTTGCAACCAGTACAAGCGGCAGGAAATGTATGCACAGTTGTTTGGGGATAGAAGAGGGCTCTGAAATTGGAGCCTTCTGGGAGTTTCCTATTTTAAGTAATTATTCTTGCTAAGTGTTTAACTCTGTTGTATCTATGCCATTCACTGTCTGTAAATTTAGCATCCTTTAAATCTATTGCCCTCCAAATTTGGTGTCTTGGAGCAAATGATCATAAAAAGATAGGTTTAGACTTAGGAAGATCCACCAAGATGGATAATAGAAATGAGAGATTGATTTGTCACCAAGAAGATCTAGGTTCCAATTCTGCCTCAAATATTTACTAGTTACATGACCCTTGGCATTTAATCACTGCCTACCTCAGTTTCCTCAACTGTAAAGTTTGGATCATTAAGAGTACCTACCTCACAGAGTAGTTGTGAGGATAAAATGAGATATTTGTAAGAGGTGCTAAGTACCATGTACATAGTAGCACTATATAAAGCCTTTTTTCCTTCTTCCTCTCCTTATTTTTCTCTCTAAAAATCATTTTTATGTTTCTTTTCCTAATCCAAGGCTAATTCTTTTAGGTAGAGAAATCAGAGTTCTATTCATCTAGAGATTCATTTTGGTCTCTCACAGTTAAGTCTCTTTCTGTTCATGCTAATAGTACATCCTTGGTTTCTAGCTTCTTCACAAGCTACATCATAATGATTATTTGTTTTAACAATCCCAAGTAATCATTGGGATTGTGGGTAGCACTAACTTTGGATTCAAGCAATCCTTTCAAAGGTCAATGAACATGATGAAGTTTGAGGCTCAATGGATAAGGGGTCAGGCCTGGAGACAAGAGGTTCTGGGTTCATATCTGGTCTCAGACACTTCCTAGCTGTGTGACCCTGGGCAACTCACTTAACCCCACTTGCCTAGCCCTTACTGCTCTTATGCCTTGGAACCTACACTTATTATTGACTCTAAAACAAGGTAAGGATTTTTTTCTAAAGACCAACAAACATCCTTTTACCTTGAAGCCAATAATTCCCAATTTTTCTTGAGGTGAAACCCTATTTTCTCCTTGTAGAATGGAACTTCTTTGAGGGAAGGAACTATTTTTGTCCTTTTTTTGGTATTCCCACTGGTTGGCAATGCTTGAAAAAATGCTTGTTGATTGAATTACTAGTACCACTTTTTGGTAATGAGTGAATGCCATTGCCTTTTCGAAAATTCTTCTTTTCCTACTTTAAAATAAGAAGGATCAAAATTAATTTTGTTTGGAGATTTGGGGGGAAATCTCATGATACTTCTGGAGGTAACTGAAAAGACCATGAGATTTCATAGAAACCAGCAGTGGAAATTATGGCTTTAAATGTACTTGCCAAAAGCCAGAAGCAAAATGCTGAGAATTTAGGAGCACTCAAAAATCCAATCATCTCTCCAAACCCAATCAGCACTAACAAGTAAAATCAAGCCTTCTTAGGACATTTAGGATATTCTTTATCTGCTTGTCATCATAACCCCAAAGCTTCTAATGGGACCTAATTGTCATTCCCAGGATCCCTGAGCATTCAAAATGAAGGCAAAGTACTGTAAGTTTCCCCTTTCTGTAGCAATCTAAGGTAGAAACTAGCTCCCTCTTTCTACAGTTGCCAACAGCCCTTCCCATCAGACAGCCACTTCAGCCCTGACTCTACTGAGCATTCAGACTTTACAGTATGCCTGGGACAGTTGTTGGCTCAATTGGCTGATCCGCTGATCACCATCTTCCTTGAAATTCTTGCATTTCAAGGAAGCAAGAGGGATGAGTAGTAGTTACAGAGGAGATGCATGCCAAACTCATGAATCATTCACAAGGCTCAGAGACATCTCTCACCTGCCACATTTACCTCTAGCATCCTGTTGGGGCATGAAATGACTGGCAGGAGCTCACTGGATGCCAGGAACCTCTGAAATCAAAGAATATATAGGAACAGATGATTTTCATAAGGAAAAGAAAAATGTAATCCATCCACAAATATGTTGATGTTCCAAATCAGTAATAATGAAAGAAAAGAAAGTATGACCACAGCTATATATTTTGTGCACTTTCAGTTATCACAGGGGAAGAGGGAACTGACACCAATATCATCATTTTGGCCTTTTGTCACATTCATTCATTCAACAAAGTTTTGTTCATGGAATCACATATTTAAAGCTGACACATGCCTTAGTTGTCATTAAGTCCCACTTCTTCATTTTATAGGAAAAGAAACAGGATAAAAGAGATCAAATGACTTGCCTATAGTCATATAGATAATAAATGTGGCAGGTAGTGTTTGAACCCAGATCTTCCTTTCTCCAAACGCCAACCTCTTTCCACTACACCACTCAATTTTCTCCAAGGAATTATTACTACTATTTGTAAAGCACTATCCTAGGAGATGGAGAAATAGACTGTTTTGATAAGATATAGGACCTGTTCTCAAGGAGCTTATGGCATTATAAAGAACTCATCTCCTGATAGCTCTGAGAACTCTTTGACAAGGCAATCTAACTGTCCTCACAAAACTTCGAGTACCCAATCCAGAGGAAAGCAAACCAAATGTCTGAATGGTTCTTTCAAATGTTCGATTTTGACTTCTGCTTCCAAAAGCCAAGGTGGCAGAGGACAGAATGCTCCTAGCTTGCCCAAATCTACCTCCAAACAACCATACACACACAAATACATCAGAACAAATTCTGGAGTGGCAGAACCAACAAAAGACAACATGAAGTGATGTTTCAGCCCAAGAAACAGTATGTCTCTATCATCTCCTAGGACAATGCTGTACAAATAATAATAGTACAGCAGGAAGGACCCTCTCATCTTACTGAAGTAAGAGGAGAGAGTAGCTAGATAAGCAGCCCAGTGCAAGCATACGTGGGGGAACCCTCAGAGGGGGGAGCAGTTCACGGCTCACAGCATTCAGGGACACTAACATCTGAAAAACAGAATCCAGATTAATCCACTGCATAAAGCGACTAGGGGAACCCAGGGACCCCCCCTCCACCCCAGGAACAAAGTTGAACTGTAATATATGGGCAAGATCACAATAAGAAAAAATATGATTTGGAAAATGAGCAAAAGACAAAGGAAAAACCTGACCTTAGAATGTTACTTTAGTTATAGAGGAGATCAAAATACTAACTCAGAAAAGGACAACAATGCCAAAATAGAAGCATGTGAAGCTTCAAAGAAAAGTGTGAAAGAGTATCGGATCCATAAAGATCTCCTAGAAGAGCTTGAAAATAAAATTTAAAATCAGATAATAAGAGAGGAAGAAGAAAAATTGTGGAAGGAGAGAGGAAGGAAATGAGGGAAAGAATTGACAGTATGGTAAAAAAAATCTACAAAAACTCACTGAAGAAAGCAACTTCCAAAAAATTAGAACTGACCAAATGGAAATGTAGGCCCAAAAATCCACTGAAGAAAATAATTTTTTAAATAAAATTGGCCAAAATGTTTGATTTTTATTTTAATTTGATTTGACTTTAATAATCTTTGAGCAAATCAAAAGATACTTAGTAGGAACCTACTGTGTGCAAAGCACTATGATGAACACTAGGAGTGACATTGTGCAAAGACAAAAATAGTCATTCCCCATCTTTGACCAGAAAGGAGATAAACTGTACTTCTTGATGCAAAAATTACTAATCCTAAATTTAATAAAGGGAATATTCTAGATGGATCTGAAGAGATAGTTTCTGACAACGAGAGGCAATATAATTAAATAGAAAAGGTGCGTCTTTTGGAGTCAGGAGACAAAGTTCTCAATTCCAGGCTCCATTACTTGCCTCTTGTCTAACACTGTTCCTCTCATTCATGTATCCCAACTCTAAATTCCCTCATTATGTGAGTTTCACAGAAAGTATGTTTCTGACAAATTATTTAACCTCTCTGAAACTCAGTTTCTTTATTTATTAAATGAAAAGATGGGACTGGTTGACCTCTAAGGTTCATTTCAGTGTTAAGTACTATAATAAGACTTCAGATAAAGGGAAAATCTCCTAAGAGATACCCTGAAGAAAAATATATATAAAAACACAAGATGAATCATCAGGGTGAAACTGATGAGCTGAGTTAAAACATTTATGGCTCTCAGAGCTGTTACTAGCAATTTTGGTGCTCTGGGCAAACAGCATGAAATGGACCCTCAAATCAGCTTTGTAATACATAAGATAAAAACATTTCTAAAAGTAACTAAGACATATTCAGTTGAACAGAAGGTGAGGGACAGAATTATTGTTATAGTGGCTTTTATACTGGTGGCATTTAATGTTTGTGTTCTATATTTCGGTGCCCTGGGGCAAAATGCTGATCATCTTGCCATAAAGTAACCCTGCTTCCACCATTCTCAAGTTTTAAAGATTTTTTCCTTGAAGTTTAGGAATGAACAAGGGGGAAAATAATCTAATTATTTTCTTGCTTAACTTGATTCCATGCTGGTGGATGAAGATTTAAAGACTCCTAGATGATCAAGCATATTCTGATCCTGAAGATAAAAAATTGTTTTATCTGAACAACAAGCCAAATTAGTATTTAGTCAATTTCTTCCTACCTCCTTTTTCTGTACTTGCTATTATTCTCTCTGTCTGTGAAGAAAATCTAATATCTCTTCTCTATTGTCTATTCTCTATTGATATTTTTCAGTCTGATTCCAAACTTACTTTCCAGGTCTACCTCATATTATCTCTCTTTAGACACTCTATGGTGTCTCCCTATAACTAAGATCAAACAAAACTCCATTACTTGGTATTTGAGATTCTCAATAATCTGGTCCCTTCCTACCTTTCCAGACTTAGACTTCACTCCCTTCAACACACTTTATGATGCAGCAATACTGGGCTTACAATAGCTCCAATGAGATACTCTTATCTCCCCCACTCCATGCCTTTACATTGGCTATTCCCCATTCCTGGAATACTCTACTCTCTCACCTCCAACTCTTCCTTTTCTTACCTTCCTTCAAAACTCAGCTCAAATCTCACCTTCTTCAGGAAGCTCCTCCTAAGTTCTCCAGGTGTTAATGCTTTCCCCATTCAGATTATCTTCCATCTACCCTGTATACATCTCATGTTTACCTGGTTATTTTCACATTTACTTCCCCATTAAAATGTGAGCCCCTCAAGGTCAAGAACAGTGTTTTTGTTATTGTTTTTAAACTCTTACCTGCCATCTTGGAATCCATGCAGAGTATTGGTTCTAAGGGAGAAGAGTGGTAATGGCTAAGGGTCCAGACTCATACAGCTAGGAGTGTCTGAATTCAGATTTGAACCCAGGACCTCCCATCTCTATCCACTGAGCCACCTAGCTGCCCCACATGGACAGTGTTTTTACTTTTCTTTGTCCCCCTATAGTTTAGCACAGTGCCAGGCACAAGATCAGTGCTTAATAAATATTTGTTGACTGCTTCAAAATTCCAAGCAAATTGCTTGACAATAGTTCCCTGAATTTAACATTCACTTCTCCTGCTTCCTGTGCTTTGAATGTCCTCCCTTGTCTTCCCCATTTTTCACAATCATGATCATCTTTAAAGATTCAGCTGTGCTCCTTGATTATAGCAGTTTAACAGTCAACTCCAAGTTCACTGCTTAAGAAAATACTGATTGACTGCTTGAACACATGGGTTGTTGCAGATATGATTTGGGTTGTAGACTCTAAATGACCACCCCAATGCAACTATCAATAATATGGAAATAGATCTTGATCAATGACACATGTAAAACCCAGTGGAAATGTGCGTTGGCTACGGGGGCAGGGGTGGTGGTGAAGGGGAGAGAAAGAACATGAATCATGTAACCATAGAAAAATTTTCTAAAAAACTTAAAAAAGAGAGAAAAAATTAAAAAAAAAGAAAATACTGATTGAGCCAATAGATCAATGGTGTCTCCCTTTTCCCCTCTTTATCTTTCTTTCTCCTCTCCATCTTTTTCTTCTCTCTCTCTCTCTCTCTCTCTCTCCCTCTTCCTTTCCCTCTCCTCTCTCTGTATTTATATCTGTCTCTGTGTCTTTCTGTATCTCTAATGCTGAGTAGAGCCATGGAATATGAAATAAGTGAGCAAACATTCCACAATACTGAAAAATCGAATGCTTTATTTGGGCCAAGGAGAGATACCAGCACAAATATGTTGTGTTTTTTTTTTGTTTTTCCTGCTCATACAATCACCCTCCAAATCCCGGGACTCTAGAAATCTGGGCAATGCAGCAGGATGAATATTGAAGGCACTTTGACTAACTTAGAAATGCTTAGACACCATTTGGGACCCATTTCTCTGAGCTGGGGCAACTCTGCAATAAATGCTAATAGAAAGTGTTTTTTTAAAATATACTCTAAGCAATATGACTCAGCAAACACATATTAATTAATCACAACACCCGGGAATGACCCAATAGGAAGCTAGTGGTGCAGCACTGGTAAATGTCAAGATTTGATTAGTCTCAACAGGGGAATGAAGGGCTATTCCATTTGGGTCACGCAAGTCATCCAGACATCCAAAGCAGGGCAAGTCCCATAACTCAAAGCTATGAAATCACAGCAGTCTATGAAAGACATTGGCACAGTCAGTGTGAAAAAGGCATGAGTCTGACTGCACATGCACAGGTACAGAGTGGGTAATACACTTCGCCTTCTCAAATAACCATGTATTTACTTCCTTGTGCATAGGTGGTATCCCACCTCCCTCTCCCAGTAGAATATAATCTCCATGAGGGCAGGCACTCTCTTTTTTATCTTTTCTATCCACAGGAACTGGAAGTGTAAGTAAATATTTGCTGAATTGAACTGAATTGAATTCTGGAAATAGCCTCATTTGATTTGAGTTTATTTTTAGATATTTAAAAGTGATGATCAGAGCAAGAAGGACTCATGGAGAGGACAAAGACTTCTTTGGAAAGGGCAGAAACAAAACTGTATTATGGATGGCCATGGACACATGAGGTGATGCAGTTACCTAGTATCTGAGTCCCTGGGAACTCAGCAAAAGTAACATAAATTACCCAGAAGGCCTCGGATGATGAATCAGGTCAGACCTTCCATGACAGAGCTATAATGATGATTTTTTTTTTGTAACTGGAGCAAGTACAGGAAAGGAGTCCAGCAAGAAAGGCTTGGGGTTGGTGGGGGGGGGGGGGCTGTAAAAGAAGAAAAATTTAACCTAGGGCATGGCCCCCAGGAGGAAGAAGCCCATCTCAAGACATCATGAGGTTTCCATACTGCTGGAAAGACTGGCAGGTAGAGTGAGCAGAGTAAAGGAATTATGTCCTAAGATAAGGCTGCCATCGCTAAAGGGGAGATTGTGTAAGGAGGAAATCAATTAGAATCAATCACAGGGTCAGCATAGAAAGGAAGTACCTCCAGGGCAGTACTCTAAATGCTTCTGAATATTGGCACCCTGTGGCAAAGCCCAAATCATCCCACTCTAATCACAGCTCTATTCTGTGGCAAAAAGGTACGTTCAGGTCTTAAGAGAAGCCAGCCAATCCTCATATTGTCCATGTGGAATGGAATACATTGATAACCAAAATCCTCATAACCAAAGAACAAGGCTTCCTTTACATGATGATAAGTGTAGTAATGGATTATGGGACTGCCTTTTAATCTATAGAATCAATTCCTTTCAAATAGGTTACAATAGATTTCCCATCCTCATTGCCTTCGGAGAGGAAATAATGGTCCTTTGACAATTTATTCCAGTTAACACTTGGTAGCTAATAGGATTTGACTACTTACCTTCCATTTTAATGAATCTACTCATTCTTCCTGGCCTTCAACCTTTGAATCAGTTCACTTAAAGTATTTCTATGATGGCCATCACTGTGAATCTATTCAGGGCTGCCATTTTATTAGCTCCTCGTGTCTCCACTTGGATTGATTACATGGAAAAAATTAGTAGCTTCACAAAGTTTCTAGTAAAAAACTTGGTAAAAGTTTAGCCAAGAGAGTCTCAGATTTCTTCTCTTGGAGGACTATTAGGAGAGAAATCAGTGTCATATGATATTCAAGTCTAGGACAATGGATTGTCTTATTCCTAGATACAGAAAGCCTATTTCTTTCTTCTTCTACAGAAGGATTGTTTCAGTTCTGTGNATGGTATTTTCCTCTTCTCTCTTTAATGTGACTAGTGTTTTGACCCTATAGAAGAAGTAGTTTTATTCCCTAGGATTCCCAGGGTATATTCCCATGTGAACAACACAAAGCCAAAGTCATAATACAAATTATTTCTACTGATAAGCAAAATTCAGACTAGAAAGGCATATACATCAATTGTTTATGTATATGTAATAATTAAAATAATTAAAATGGGTTTGACAAATATATGAATTTTTAAAAATTGTTGTGCTTGCCATTTATAAAAATAAAAAATTAAACTATGAGTATGTTATTAGCTTTATTTACAGCAAGGTAGAGATATTAAAGTGGGAAATTTAAGAAGAAGGAAGAAAATATCACCTAGCTTAAAATGCCCTAAATCCTAATCCTAAAGCCTCCAGAATACAAATGCAAATCTGACTGCTAATCTCATCAGAATCCAAAATCTGGATCAGGAATCCATAATCCAAAGATTCAAAGACACTGAAAAATTCCTGAGAACCTACAGCACACACGAGGCCAAGACCACCAAGAATCCCACCAGAGCTCATGCTCCAGAGTTTCACCAAGAATGAAAAGCAAGAATGAAGACCCTGAATCTCTTTCAGGCTCTTGTTTATATAGAGTTTTCTCCACTCATCAGTCCTCCTCACATCTCAGGAATCAATCACAGACTTTCAATTTGCCTAGTACTACTGGTGGGGGAGGGGGTAGTGCTAATGGCTTGTTAGGGCATGAACTTTCTTTGTTAGTGACTTACTAAGTGTTAAGTAAGGATACTTTAAGTTCTTGATTGATTAACTTAAAATAGACAAACGGAATAAAAGTTCCCTTTCACATACATGTATACATATAAATATATACAAATATTCATGAATTAATTGAGAAATATATGTATGTTTATACCTATAGATTTTTCCCTTTTTTAGTTCTTTTTTTTCATTGAATTTATTTTTTCCAAAGTTACATGATTCATGTTGTCCCCCTTTTCTCTTCCCTCCTCCCTCCCAGAGCTGACCCAATTCCACTGGGTTATACACGTATTATCACTCAAAACATAGATTTCTTCTTTGATTTGCATGCCTATCTATGAATATGAATGTATAGATGTGGATGAATGGAAGTATTCCATCAATTATAATCATCATCTGTAAAATACGGAGGTTAGACTAGATGGTCATAAATTCCTAGACCAAAAGCTGGGAAGAACCTCAGAGACCATTTTATAGATGAGGAAACTAAGGCTCATAAAAATAAAAATGATTGCTCAATGCCAAACAGATAGTGTCAGAGGTGGGCTTTGAATCCAGTCCTCTAACTGAAGACTCTGGGATCTTTACAAAGTGGTATGTTTCCTCTCTATCAGTAAGTCCACCTTTCTGCTCAAAATCCCATGATCTAGAAAAGCACTCATCTCTAGTCTTTATGTCATAAGGAGACCATTTCAGGGCTCTATAAAGGCTATAAGTCCTCTCTAAGCATTGGGTTCAGCTCAGAATTTGCTTCAGGCCTGACCTGTCCCATTGCCCCCAGACAACTAAGGCAGGGTTGGATGAGGTGATCTCAAGATGAAGAAAAGTGCCTTTTAGTTCTAAGTATCTAAAGCATTTCCAGAGAAGAGTGACCAAGAAGTTAGGGGAACTCAACAGAACACTCAGGGGCAAACATGATTGTATGGAAGGTCTGTTATGTGGAAATGGGTTTACATTTATTCTATTTGGCCCTAGAGAGCAGAACCAGGCGTGATAAACAAAAACAAGTCATAACTAAGGTGTGATATAAGAAAGAACTTGATAACAATTAAAGTTATCCAAAGATGGATGGATTACCTTGGGGAGGTAGTGGATACCCCATCATTGGAGTTCTGTAAAAAGAAGCTGGAAGTCTAATTTTGGTGTGAGCTGGTAAAAGTTTAACTACTAGTTCATTGGGAAGAGGAGGTAGATAGGAGAAGGAAGAGTGAAATATATGAGACCACAGACTTTTAAATTTAATATGCATTATTAATATTGTCTTCATCATTTTCTTAAGCCTAGACAATCGACAGAGCAATAAATCAAAGCCTACTTGGAACAATTTGCCAGCTGCCAAGGTAGAAGTGCTCATCCTGAAAATTTAACAATGGCTTGAGTTGACATACCCAGAAGTTTCTCAGTTTCTGAGATTCCGTGGGAGATTTTCTTACCTGGTTACTCATTGTAGGGAGTCCAACCCAGTGAAATCCATTCATCTACCTTAAAAAGGGGAAGGGGTGTTGCTACACTTACCCCAAGTGAACACTCCATGGATGATATTAGATGGCCAACCACAAAGTGACTGCTGTCCAGGTACAGCTCAATGCTGAGTCTCAGTTTTCAGATTATGTTATTTGATTTTCAATAACATCACAACTTGTTCCCTTCCACTGGGACTGAAGTCTCCACCTAATTATTATATATATCATTATATATATATTATATTATACACACATACATACATATATATATATATATATATAAATTTAAATTAAGTAGCAAGGTACATGTATAAGGGGGCAGGCTCAGTACTTAAAGTATCAGACCTGGAGAAGGGAGGTCCTGGGTTCAAATCTGGTCTCAGATCCTTCCTAGCTGAATGACCTTGGGCAAGTCACTTAATTCCAGTTGTCTAGCCCTTATCACTCCTCTGCCTTGGAACTGACATACAATTGGTTCTAGGGCAGAAGACTTTATATGTGGTTCTTCTCCTAACTAATAACTTCTTCTCAAGTCTCCTTTATTTGTTTTTGTTATTGTTCAATTGTTTTAGTCGTGTCCAACTCTTCATGACCCCACTTGGTGTTTTCTTGGCAGAGATATTGGAGTAGTTTGCCATTTCCTTCTCCAGCTCATTTTACAGATGAGGAACTGAGGCAAACAGGGTTAAGTGACTTAGCTGGGGTCACACAGTGTTTGAGGCCAGATTAAATTCCAAGGCCAGTGCTCTATCCCCTGTGCCTCCTAGCTGGCCCACCTGTCTGATGATGTCTTCTCAAATCTCCTTTGATCTTCACCCAAATGTGGGTGGCCTCCCAGGTTCTGTCCTGAGCCCTCTTCTCTCTAATTTACTTGGTGATCCCACTGGCTCCTATGGAGTCAATCACTACCTTTATTCCCAGATTCATTTTTAAAATTTACTTATTTGTTTGTTACATTTAAATTCCAATATTTATAAATCCAGCTCTAGTCTCTCTCCAAGTCCCAACCCTAACTCAATTTGGAACTATCTCAGAGGTATCTAAAAGTCATTATGTCCAAAATAACATCCATTATCTTTCCCTGTCAAAAAAAATCCTCCCTCTGACTGTCAAGAGCACCAACTAGGCTTAAAACAGTCTTTAGTGGCATTCCTGGTCCCTTAGTCTCTCACTCTACATATCCAATCTGATGTCAGATCTTTTTGTTTCTGCCTTTATAACATTTCTCTTTCTTCCTGTTCATTCCCTTCTCTTCATTCACACAGTCATCACCCCCTAATCCAGGCCCTCACTTGGACTATTTTAATAGCCTCCAAAGTCATCTCCTGTTTCAAGACTCCATTCTCTGATCCATCCTCTATGAAAGGAAATGATCTTCTTAGAGTGCATATTTGACCATATTTTCCCTCTGCTCAGAGAACTCCAGTGGCTTCTTGTTACCTCCAGATTCAAATACCAAGGCCCCTCTTTCTTTGACATTAAAAGCCTTTCACAATCTGGCCCCTTCCTGCCTTTTTAGTCTTCTTCCATATTACTTAAATTTTATGATCCATTAACTCTGGCCTCCTTCCTGGCTCACTCCCTGCATCTTCAAATTCCAAATCTCTTCAATGACTTTCCACAGAACCTGGCTCTCCTCCTGGTTTCCTGGCTTCCCTGGCTTCCTTCAAATCTCACCTAAAATCCCACCTTCTTCAAGAGTCCATTCCCAATCCTCCTCCCTGCCAGTATCTTCCACCTTCCCTGTCTTGTACATACCTAATTATTTGCATGCTGTCTCTCTCATTAGAACATGAGTTCCTTAAAGGCCAGAATTGGTTGTTTTTTTCACTTTATTTGGACCCCCTCAAGGAATGCAGTGGATATCAAAGAGTAAATACTTAATAAATGCTTGTTGGTTGATAGCCTGTACACCAAAAGAAATAGTTAACTCTTTTTGGGTCATGGTAATGAGGGACAGTAATGGTGTTAAAATAATCATGGAAAGCTAGGTGGTACAGAAGATAGAGTCATGGGGCTAGAGTTGGGAAGTTATAGTTTTTCAGTCATTTTTCAGTCATGGCGGACTCTTTGTGAATCCATTTGGGGTTTTCTTAGCAAAGATCCTGCAATGATTTGCTATTTCCTTCTCTGGCGCATTTTACCAATGAAGAAACTGAACCAAACTGGTCCTGACTCCAGACTCTACACTCTGTCCACTGTATCATCTAGCTACCCATAGTCCGGAAGACGAGTTCAAATCTGACCTCAGATACTTACTAGCTATACGACCCTGGTCAAGTCACTTATCCCCATTTGTCTCAGTTCCTCATCTATAAAATGAGCTGGAGAAGGATATGGCAAACAACTTCACTATCTTTGCCAAGAAAATCCCAAAATGGGTTTATGAAGAGTTAGACATGACTGACACAACTGAACAACAATGGTGACAACTGTTTAGAAGAGGAATGAAAAAGATGATTTCTAAAGTGCCTTCAAGCTCTAAAATCCCATTATCTATAACTGTGGCCTAGCTTTTCCAGGGAAATATTAGAAAACCCCATCTCTGAGTCATTCACAGGCCAACGTTAAGCTCTGGAAACTACCATTACCATGTGACTCCTACCACCGCTGCAGGAGAGGCCAGGCAACCAAAAAGGGCTTGTTTTTTTTTTAATTTGTTTTTGTTTTTGTCATTTGGGGAGTTGGGGATCTATAGATATATGTCTTCAATGCATTTCAGTAATAGGGAGACATGTCTTGGTATCACCCTGGTACTACTGTGCCAGCTCCATTCTTCCTGGTCTTTCCCATCATTGCTTGTTCTGTGGCTTCATAATGTTCTTACAATTAAAGGTCTTTGTGGATACAGGACCTGCCTGTGCTCCAGCCATCTATCATGCTCTGAAGTCCCAGCATCACCTCACATGGTACCCAGCAGTAGAGGTGGTTGCAAAATCACTTGGCTGTGGCATGGAGAACAGAATTTCCTGCCCATTTGGCATGCTTTGCCACATAAAAGATGCTGCTACACCCGCGTTCTCCTCACAGGTCATTCTTTTTTTAATGGAAACAAATGCAAAAAACTTAGAACATAAAAGCATGCTCTAATACACCTTAGTCTGATCAAACAGAATCACAGTTTCTGTGGAATTAGGTTTTGAGGTGGAATGTCTGGACCTGGACCCCACAGGGCATAATTTGGGCAGAAGGCAAGAGAAACATCTGCTAGCACCTGACATTCCAACATCTGTGGCAGCTGGGACAATGGCAGGAGCATGGGATGGAAATCAGCTCACTGGTCATGTCAATGGGCTGTTGTGCTGGGAGGAGCTGCTGTTTGTAGAGAGGACCCAGAGAGGGGCTGTCTCTGCCTTCCCTGGAGTTGGGTAGCTTGTGCTGTTGGCTGCAGCAGCAACATCAAGCCCAATCCCAAGCCTCTCCCTTTCCAACCAGAACAGCAGCCATCACGATATATCCAAAGAGTAGAGTAGTACAGTGGAGAGAATACTGGATTTTGAATCAAAATTCCCAGAATTCATATCCTACTTCTGTCCCTATTTGACCTTGAACAAGTCACCTCCATGGACCTCATTTTTCTCATTGGTTAATTGAAGATGTTAGACTAAGTGGCTTCTGAGGTTGCTTCCAGCTTAGGAGATATGATATCATGGCAGTCTTGCAAAAAAAACAAGAAGCCTCTGGATGCCTCTTACCCTGGGAAAGCAAAGCATAGATTTCCCAGGGAAGGTAAATGGATTATTTACAAAGGCTGCAGTGGGCCCATGGGGAAGAGCTATATTCTCCAAGGCACTGAGGATGCAGAAACAGCCTTTGCAAAACTCAAACATCCAGTTCTGCCAACAACTTGAATTTATAGTATATTAAGGTTTATAAGCTGCTGAGACAACCCAAGTGAAGTAGATTAGGTTCATGGATACTGAGCTAGAATCAGCCTCAGAGCAAGGATGTGCTACAGAGGGCTTGTAATGGCTGGCAATAGCTATTCTTCTTTTCTCAGAGTAAGTCTTTACACCTCAGAAATCAGCAAACTCTATAGACCAAGGCTTGACTTATTGCCTTGCCAAACATTTAGGTTTTAGAAAGGAAAGAAGGAAATATTAATAATTGGACCTAAAAGTATATCCTGCTTGAAAACAAGTTGTTAAACATTTACCAACCCACCCTTGCCTTAGAGACTTTTTAGGCTCATCTCATCTTTTTACCAAAGGAGAAACTGAGGCCCAAGGAGGAAAAACATTTTGCCCAAGTTTTCACAATGATAACACATGTATTTTTAAAAGCCATAATGGGAAGCTAGGTGGCTTAGTGGATAGAATTCTAGGCCTAGTGATGGGAGGTCCTGGGTTCAAATCTGACCCCAGACATTTCCTAGTTGTGTGACCCTCATTGCCTAGCTCTTACTGATCTTCTGCCTTAGAACCAATATAGAGTTCTCATTCTAAGAGAGAATGTAAGGATTTTTTTTAAACAATGATGACAGGTTAAAAAAAACTTCACAAACCTTAGAAGGCTCTAAAAATTATAGCTATTATCATTTAATATTATTCATTTTAATTGTTAATAATTCTATTATCCAATAACAATGCACAAATGAGTAATCTGAGGGAAAGAGTCCATTAGAGATTTATCCTGGGTCACTTGGCCAGTAGGTATCAGAGGCAAGTTGTTAAGTCAAGTCTCTCATGACCCCAAGCCCATCTCTTTCTCTTCTAAGGAAGGTTTCCTCAGATTCTACATATGAGAAACCTCCACTAAAATTCATCATTGTCATATAGAAGAGCCTTGGGTTCTCAGGGGCTAGACCCAATAGAACACAAATTCTTCCCAAGCTGAGAAGCTTCAAGTACAGGCCTGGTGATGGGCAATATGCTTGGCACCCCAAGGCAAACAAACCCAGCTACATTGCATTACCAGCTTGGCTACAGGCTAATGAAGATGTTGATGCCAATGATTCATGAAAGTCATCAACCGAGCTCTTCAGGAATGGAGACAAAGAAAACAGAGAAGCCTGAAGGACTCTTGGATTCCATTTGCCTTAGAAGATTCACCATGATAATGTTTTTTTAAGTTTCAATATATACCTATAGGGCAAGCAATATATAGCATCCTCATAGGCTAAGATCTCCTTATGGTCATCAGGATAAGTCATTCTCACTTATATTTTTATAAGGATGCTCAATCTCTTCTACCAGCAATTACCAAAAAGAAAACCAGCAAAGGGTATAATAAAGGTGACAGGACCTCACACCTTTATTTTTCCTCTTACCTGATGAAAATTGCTTTTCTGTAGAGCAGCCACCAACCTCCCCACATTGGAAGTTACCCACACTTACCAGAAACACATACATCAGAGTCAGAGATGCTCTGTCAATGCTCTGAATATTGTTCCAAAGACAGTTTTGTTGGATTTTGAAGACTTAAAACCATTTTTATGCCAGTGTTATTCTGTGGTGGGCAAAATGTAGTTCATTGAAGGATGATAAGATGGCCAATTATTCAGTGAAACACATCAACATTTCTCTATGGAGGCAACAGAACACATGGGAGAATGATTTAGATTCTATGAGACATCTTGAGTAAATTCCTCTCCCTGCTGGACTTTCTGTTTGACTCTCTTAGACATGTGGTTCCAACCTCTTTCAGTAGGTTTTCTGGTAGGCTGATGTGATGTTGTCCACACAGAATGATAAAATATTGGAATAGGAAAGGACTTAGGAGGTCATCTACTCTAGCCCTCAAAACTGAGACCTAGACAGAGAGAGAGAAAAGAAGGGTCTTGTCTTGATGGATACATCTCTGAGATTAGACAGACCCCATCATCATGACCATTATCAACAACAACAACCAATGGTTAGCCAAGTCCTACGGTGGACAAGGCACCATGAAAGGCAGTAGGGATATGAAGATAAAGCCTATGATAGAGACTAGACCCAAGAACTTCCAAGTGAAGAAAGCCCTTCTACCAATTTAAGTTAACATTTTAACTTAAAGTCATAGAGTTGCCAGGAACAGAGAGATGATATAATTGGCCTAGGGTCACACAGCCAGTAGATGTCAAAGACAGAATATAAACCCAGGTCTGGAATGCAGTATAGTTCAACAGAAATAAAAATTCATTGGAATTCGAAGCAGAAGGTGTAGATATTCTGCTATCGACTACTTTCTTGTGCCTTCTTTTTCTTGTCTATAAAACGAAAGAGTTAGATGGCTTCTAAGGTCCCTTCCAGCTCTGAATTAGTTTTCTTATATCTTCCTGGCTTTGAGGGCCAGCTTTCTATCTACATGATGCTATCCCTCTGCTAGGGATATGAAGAGGTCATTTCAGGCCACTTGGCTCTCCATCGCTAATTGCAAGAGCTCATAATTACATGGGCCTTTGCCTACATTATCTCATTTGAAACTTGCAACAAATTCATAAAGCAAAGTCATGATGATGTTCACTTTGTTATTGATGTCTAGTCATTTCAGTTGTGTCTGACTCTTCATGACTCCATTTGGAGGGGGGGATTTTGGCAAACGTACTGGAGTGGTTTGCTACTTTCTTTTCTAACTCATTTTATACATGAGAAAACCGAGGCAAACATGGTAAAGTGATTTACCCATAGTCACACAGCTTATAAGTTTCTGAGGCCAGATTTGAACTCATGAAGATGAGTCTTCCTGATTCCAAGAGGTTATGACTCACCCAGGGGCACACAAGTAATAAATATTGAATGCAAAAAATTGAATTCCATTCTTCCTTATTTCTTATCCAGTATCCTGTCCAATAAACCCCACTGTATACTTTCTCTTAGTATATATACTCTAAAGCTCTAATTCTCAGGATATGATGCACAGGAGTGGTCCACAAGGATGAGTGAGTCTCCTACATTATTAAAATTTATAGCAAGGCCACCTCTATGTTTCTATTTCTAGCATGAATTAATACCTTCTTTGTATTTAATAAGAACTGTTAGCCCAGCCCTAGTTTCTGATCAAAAGCTGTGCCATCATCTTCATTAATGCACCAAACCACAGATTTACAAAGCTAAAAGGAAACTTGGAAATCATGTAGTCCACCCTACCCCCATTTTACATCTGATTGAAGCTTTTGGAAATTTTTGTTTTGTGATGGCAAAGTAGCTAAGAGATAAAAAAGCTGAAAAAATAGTCCTCTCTTAGTCACTGAGGATTAATTTAACAACAAAAGAAAAGAAATCCAGCCTTCTGAGTACAAAGCTTAGTGCTTGCTGCTAGGTTGAAGAAAAGGAGAGATACAAACTTCAGATAAAACACAGCCCCTGCTCTCAGAGAACTTAGAGCACTGGAGATGGATATGAGTAAATCTATATACACATATATTTACTTATTTATATATATGTGTGTGTGTGTGTGTATACACATCTATATACACATATATTTACTTATTTATATATATGTGTGTGTGTGTGTGTGTGTGTGTGTGTGTGTGTGTGTGTGTGTGTAAGTATTTGAATTTGAAGTCAGGAAGACCAGGGTTCAAATTTGCCTCAGACATTTCTTAGCTGCGGCAAGTCATTTAGAATGAAGGAATAAAACATTTATTAAGTGCCTTCTGTGTGCTAGGCACTTTATAAATATTTCATATGATTCCTGGGCAAGTCATTTAACCTCTAGTTTTATTTCCTTATCTGTAAAAGGAGGGAATTGGATTCCATGGCTATAAAATCCCCTTCTGCTTTTAAATCCATGTCCTTAAAATGCCATGTCTATATTACAAAATAAATTGTGATTAAAGTAAGGAAAAGTTCCAAGAAGGTACTCTGAGCAGTCTAAGGCTAGAAAGTTTTTACTAAGGAAATCAGGGAAACTTTAATGGAGGAGGAGGGATATGTCTTGGACTCTAAAGGATGGGTAGGAATCCAACAAGGGGAAAAGAGAGGTAGGTTTCCTAGGCATGGGGCTTTTTCAGCCTTGAATGTCAGGCTAACAACTTCTTTCAAGAGATAACAGGGAGCTCTTGTTGATTTAAGGGCAGAGAGAGTGGCATAATGAAAGTTAGCCCAATAGCAGCCTGAAGGATAGATTTGGTTGGGGAGAATATAGGGGCAAAGAGCAAGGGACTGGTGGAATGGTCTAGGTCAGTAAATAGAGGCTGCCTAGTGTAAAAATAAAATTAGGGAAGCAATGCAAGTCACAAGGAACACTAAAGAGACTCTTGTTTTAGAAAATAAACTTTTCCTGTGGTTCACAGGCTACACTAATCCTCCCTGATCTAACTAAACAAATGTATACTATTCTAAATAAAACTAACTACTCTAACTCTTAACTTCCCCTTTAAGTTACAAAGATAACCAGGGCTCGCTGGTTGAGTCTCCACAAGAATCAAATTAGGACTCTGAGCCTTAACAGACTCAGAGTCCAAACCAAAGACTAGATTTTGTTTGGTCTTTTCACAATTAACCAACCTATAGACAATAACAGATAAATGAATAGTGTTTCCCAAGTTGGAAAAGAAAACATTCCACTCCTTCAAGTCTTTCCCTCAGACCGAGATGGAGAGAGGCAAAGATGTTAACTTCTCCAGCCCTGAGAGAGAAAGAAGCTGCATGTGGCTCTGTCGACTGCCAGAAGCCCCTCCTGGAATGCCACACCCAGAGAATGTAACTGTCACAGAATAAGGGTTATAACTTCCACAGTTGAAATTAACACTCTCTCTCAGCTCTGTTTGAAACTCCAATTCTTCCTAAAGCCAGCTTCTCTACTTATCTCTTAACTAATAAAATAATACTTATTTTCTAATATCATTCTTATACTAAAGATAACTAGGTGATAGAGCAATAGGACTAGAGTCAGGCATTCAAATCTAGTCTTAGATGTTAGCTGTGTGAACCTGGCCAAGTCATTTCACCTGTGTCCATCCCAATTTATTCATCTGTAAAATGAAGAGAATAAATAATAGCACCTACCTCACAGGTGTTGTGAGTATCATATGAAATATTTATAGTGCCTGGCACACAGAAGACACTCAATAAATGTTTCATTCCTTCCTTCTAGCAGTAAGAAGACACAATGTGGACTTACAGGGGTGGAGCCAAAATGGCAGAGTAAACCAAAGCAGTTCCAGAATCACCATGAGAATCCTCTCCAACCAATATTTAAATATCACCACAAACAAATACAAGAGTGAAAGAACCAACAAGGAGACAAGTGAAACAATTTTCAAGAAAAGAAAAACCCAAAAGGTAGGCAGAGAACATCTAGGGCACTGGCGTAAGATGGGAGCAGAGTCAGCAAGTGGCTGTTTCAGGTTTCGAACCTAAGATCAAGCTAACATTAAGACCCTAAGATCCTGCCTGGACAAATAGTCATTCAAGCCAACCCAAAGCCCTTGAAATTTCAAACTTGTGGAGAAGTCCAGAATCCCAGCCCAGCGCAGTCTGGGCTGAAGAGTGCTGATCTATGTGAGCCTAGAGTGAAGCCAGGAGTCCCAGTCTGGGATTGGGATGAGGAAATAATTCATAGTTTGGGGTAGCTGATAGTACTAAGGGAGGTGCAGGGGGGCCTGGATATTTTTTGCCTAAAGCTCAGGGTGGAGCTCCAAGACAGGGCAATCAAGGGTGTGCCCAATAGAACAAGTACACAGCAAGACCAAAAATTTACACAAGAGCCCAAGGCTACAATTTATATATTTCCTGATCTGCTGAGATCAAAGGAAGATCAAAAGTTTATAATCAAGCCTAAGGCAAGTCTTTGAGCTATCAGGATCTCAAGGGTCAATTGAATCATCAGGGGGAGGGGAATCTCAGAGCTCTCAGCCCTCAGACCATCACATCATCCTCCAAGAACTTAAACTGGTAAAAACCCAGAAAATAAGCTGAGAATAACATCAAGGAAGGACTGAAGTTTAAGAGGGTACCCCAACTCCATGGAAAACAGAGCCTACCTATAATTAGATAGGGAAAATGAGCAAACAATTTTTAAACAGCACACAACTCTAAAGAATTTTCATGGAAACAAAGAGCAAAGTACAAACTCAGAAGTGGACAGTGAAGGCAAAGACATGCAGAGTCCAAAAAAAATATGGATTGGATACAGATTATGGAAGAGCTCAAAAAAGAATCCAAAAATCAATTAAGAGAGGTAGAGGAAAAGTGGGAAAGAGAAATGAAAGTGATGCAAGGAGAAAGGAAAGTATGCGTGAAGAAATTGGCCAAATGGGCCAAACTGAAAAAAGAAGAACCAAAAACTGACAGAGGAAAATCAGGTCTTAAAAATCAGAATTAACCATCTAGAAACTAATGATTTCATAAGAAACAATAAAGCAGAATCAAAGGAATGGAAAAAAAAGAAGAAAACATGAAAAAAACAATTGTCATAGAAAATAAATCTAGGAGAGACAATCTGAAAACTATTGACTATCTGAAAACCACAATCAAGAAAAAACCTTGGACATCCTATTACAAGAAATTATCAAAGAAAACTGCCCAGAAATTCTCAAACAAGAAAATAAAATTTAAATTGAAAGAATTCACAGATCACCTCCAGAAAGAAATTCATGACAAATTCCAGGAATGTGATAGCTAAATTCAAAACCAAAGGTGAAGCTCTTGAGAAGCTGAGGAGAAAATTCTTCAAACAGCCAGAAAGAAACAATTCAATTACCATGGAGCTACAATCAGAATCACACAGGACCTAGTGACTTCTACATTAAAGGCCAATATGAAACATAATAGAAGCCCAAAAAGGTAAATAAAAAAGAGAACATTTAAGGGACTCATTAAGGTCAAAATGTTTATATCTCTCCATGGAAAGAGGATATCTATAATTCTCAAAAATTACTCTTAGTAGTAGGGAAGATGGAAGGAATTTATTCAGAAAGAGGGTGGGGATGTAAGCTGTTTAGGATGATGTAATGTATATGCTAATATGAGATAACCTGATGTGTATGTAAATGTGATGATATCAAACAATATGTATTATGATATGTATGCATATGAATGATATGTAAAAAGAATCAAGGGCTGAAAGAGAGGGTTGCACTGAGAGAAAAGGGAAGGGAGAGATGAATGGGGTAAATTATATATCATAAAAAGGCATGAAAAATCATTATAGAGAGAGGAGGATAAGGGTGATTACAGGCAATGCTTAAACTTTACTCTCACGGTAACTGGCTCAGAGAGGGAAAAACAAGTATACTCATTGAGGTATAGAATTCCATCTTACCCTACAGAGAAGTAAAAGGGGAATAAGAGAAGGGAAGGGAGAAGTAATTGGAGGGAGGGGGAAGTTCAGGGGTGACAAAAAGCAAAATACTGGTGAGGAGGAACAGAGTAAAAGGGAATAGAACAGGATCTAAAGGGAATAATATGATTGAGGGCAATACACAGTAATAATAACACTGAATGTGAATGGGATGAACACACCCATAAAATGGAAGCGGATAGCAGAGTAGATTAAAAACCAGAATCCTACTATATGTTGTTTACAAGAAACACATTTGAGGCAGGGTGACATGAAAGATAGAAGACTAGAACAGAATTTATTATGCATTATCTAAAGTAAAAAAAAACGCAGGAGTAGCAATCATGATACTAGACAAAGCTAAAGTAGAAATTGATCTGATTAAAAGAGATAAGGAAGGAAATTACATCTTGCTAAAAGGTAAAAAATGAAGCAATATCACTACTAAACATTTATACACCGAATGGTATAGAATCTAGATTTCTAGAGGAGAAATTAAAGGAGCTTAAGAAGGATAAAGATAGTCTTATGGGGAAACACTTATGGGTAACTTAAATATTACTGGGTTTAGAGAAAGGGGAGAAGGAGGACTGATTGGACAAGATTAACAGACTGGAACTAAGAAACTGAGGAAACACAAACCCCACCAAAGTACAAAGAATGGGAAATTATGGATTTGCAGTTGACACCAACTGCCACCACAGATTCACCTAGCCTGGGGAGTCTGTGAAACTAACAAGTAAATAGACTGGGACCAAAGAATTATAAAATACAGGTTTAATACAGACTATAGGGTTAGAGGTGATGGGAGAGGTCACACTTAACCTAACACACTAAGGATCAAATTCAGGGTTAAAAGTTGAAGATCTGGGAACTCCTTACACTAAAATAAACAGGAAGCTAAGACACAAGGGACAAATGGGATCTCACATAGATGGTCAATAGGTCTTGATGAGTAGTAATCCAAGTATACTCCAAGAGGCCAAGAACCAGCCAAATAACTCTTCAGAGAAAAATCAGGGACATTGACTTTGCTTACCCACCAAGCAAGTCAGAAATATCACCGCTACTTCCTTGATCCTGCTAGTCGTAAGGTCCCAGGTGTTGCATAGAGATACCCAAAATCCACAGGTCTCTCAGGTCAGTGGTTTCCCAACTCCTTCAAAACTGCAACTGTCTTTTAGAGAGTCCACTGTGTTCCAGGTTGGAATTTCAGCTCCTGCCTGCCTATCTAAGCTTCCAAAATGCTTTAAAACCTATTTCCCTCTTACAATAGTAAGGCCATACTAGTGGGGGATCTCAGTCTTTCCCTTTCAGAACTAGATAAATCAAACCAAAAAATAAATAAGAAAGAAGTAAGGGAAGTGAATGAAATGTTAGAAAAATTAGAGTTAATAGATATCTGGAGAAAATAATAAACAGGAAAAAATGGGGGAAATGTGAAGGATGGAGGCCTAGCTTTACCAGATCTCAAACTATACTTTAAATGATCATCAAAACTATATGGTACTGGCATTGAGGGGATCAATGGAATAGACTTGAGGTAAATGACAGTAACTAGATAGTGTTCAATAAACTCAAATTTCCTAGCTTTTGGGACAAGAATCCACTATTTGACAAAAACTTCTGGGAGAATTAGAAAACAGCATGGGATAAATTAGGCTTAGTTCAACATCTTGCACCTTATACCAACATTAACTCAGAATGGGTAAATGACTTAAATATAAGGAGGGAAATCATAAAAAAAATTAGGTGAACATAGAATAGTATATCTGTCAGATCTATGGGAAAGGAAGGGATTTAAGACCAAAGAAGAGACAGATAACACTACAAAATGTAAAATGAATAATTTTGACTATAATAAATTAAAAAGTTTCTGTACAAACATAACCAATGCAACCAAAATTAGAAGGAAAGCAACAACTGGGGAAAAATTTTATAACAAAAACCTCTGACAAAGGTCTCATTTTCCAAATTTATAAGGAGATGTCAATTGTACAAAAAAAATCAAGCCATTCCCCAATCAACAAATGGTAGAGGGATATGAATAGGCAGTTTTCAGATAAAGAAATCACTCAACCTCACTTGCTTAACTCTTACCACTTAGTATTGATTCTAAGACAGAAGATAAAGGTTATTTAAAAATGCATAAATTACATACGCATTCAAGATATGTATGATATAACAGGATCCCAGACCAAGAATTAGAAGGCATCATGAAGTAGTCTGGATCAACCCCCTCATTTACAACTCAGGAAACCAAGACTTAGGGAGGGGACATGAGAAATACAAGGTTTCCTCACTTCTGCATCCATACTTGAATTTCAGTCTTCATACCCAATCCATGCTAACTCCTTGTGAATTGTCACCCACCTTCATTACAAAGAGTGTCCTTAGGAAAACAGGGCAACAACCAACATTCCAATTCAGCTCTAGATTCTCATTGGATTTTTTGGAGAGTTATAGGACTTAATGTTTTAATTCGAAAAGAATCCAAAACCATGTTATCCCTCCTGCCTCTGTCTAGTAGAGAAGTCCCATTAGTTACAAGCAAAAAGAGACATTCCATGGCAGAAGGACCAAGTTAATCAATTTACATTATTTTCCTAGACTCACTAACTTGGTTTTAGATTTGGAAGGAAGAGGAAAAAAATTAGTTTTTTACAAGACAAAATTAATTTTCACTGATAGTTCCAGGCAGATGATGTCTTTAAGTGTTTTTAAAAACCAAAATAATTTTAAAAATTAGAAAAGTGATTAACTGACAAGGTTTCCTACTCTGCCTTACATACCTCTACAACCTGTATCAGAGCTGCACATGAATCTAAGATTAGTGCTCACAGGTAGGCAGCAAACAAATGGATGTTCTTTAGGGGCTTATTTGGTAGCTATCTGACTTAGAAGTGATTTATGATTTTTAATGGCAAATATTCCATGCCCTGTCTTGTTGTGTATGCCAGAATACTAGGATTTATGAAGATAAATTGTGGAGAAGAAGATGTCAGTTCAATGTAAGGAAAAACAGCAATTAGAGCTGCCCAGAAGCAGGTCACTCCTCACAACAGGTCTTCCAACAAGATCTGGATGGCCACTATAAGAGATTATCAGTGTTCGCTCTTAATCAGATGTCATTGGCTGGATGACTGACTCCCATGACCCCTTTCCATCCTGGATATTCTATGATACTATCATTTTGGATTTGGACTTGTCCTTGAAGCTTGTGGGAAATGTGACTGCCCTTTCATTCTTCTAAATGGACCAGAAATACTAAGGCAACATTCTGCTTCATGAAATATCTTTCCACTGCCCATTTTGGCAGCACTTAAAGTTCACAAAAATGAAAAAGAAAATTTTTTCACATTAACTGGAATCTAACCACCCCTTCCTCTAGCCTATCATTTTACAATTAAGGTTTTGAATCTAAACATGAACCTATGCATTAGACTCAGCTGCTTGTTCTAGCCTTTCTTGAGCCCTTACTGATTCCATATTCTGTCATTCAATATGTTGGTTATCCTTCCCAGTATCCTTTCATCTGTAAACTTGATGAGCATGCTGTCTCTGCCTTCATCCAAGTACTGAACTGTACTAGGGCAGACAGAGCCCTGGAGATCTCTACTAATAACCTCTCTCCATGTTATCATCCTCTAATCCCTACTCTTTGAGTTCAATTACTCAATAATTCTGAATCAACCTATACTGGGCTGCCATTCAGTCTATCTATCTTTCTCCACTTTGACCAAAAGGAGACCATGATGCTACTTTGAGGATAGTTAGAGACAAAGAAATTTGAAAATGTATCGTCACTATGATGATGAAGCCATTGTTTAACTTTCTTTTGTGTTCACTTGTCCCCACATCATTCTTTTTGGGGGTTATCTAGTGATGAGAAACAATAAGGTACCAAACTCAGAACAAAGGGGCAACTAGATGGTACCATAGATAGAGTACTGGGTCTGAAGTCAAGAAGACTCATTTTCCTGAATTCAAATTCTGATTCTAAACACTTACCAGCTGTCTGACTTTGGACAAGTCACTTAACCCTGTTTGCCTCAGATTCCTCATCTGTAGAGTGAAAGGAAGTTCAATCTCCAACACCCCTTCCCCACCTAGTAGTAGATCTATAGTAAGATCTGTAGTAAGAATCTGACTGACTAGGACACCAGGGCAAAGACTGCAACTACAACAGAGTATCTTGGTACCACCACGGGAAGCTCAGGGCTCTGACCAGGCAGCTGGCAGGAAGGTGGCAGGCAGAAAGGAAGAGAGGAGGTTGAGGGTATCTACCTTCAGCCTCCACACCTTCACCTTCACCTTCAGTTTCTGCTGGCAGCTAGGGAAGATCTGGCCTCAGGTCTCATTAATACAAGAGGTCAGCTCCATCAGCCTAATCCAATTAATCAGCAGAATGGAGAAGAAGGACAGAATAGCCCCTAACCACAGACCCAGCAAATAAACAGAGGAACAAGAATACAGTCAATGAGTGGGGGTGGAGAATGGAGGGGGGAGAACTTAAAAAGCAAAATAGGTCGTTTGGCAACAGAGGCATGTGAACTAAAACAAGAAAATAGTGTCTTAAAAGCCAGAATTGACCAGCTTGAAAATGAAGCAAAGAAAGCAAAAGATGACCTACAAAGAAAAACATACCAAAAGGAAAAGAATGATCAAAAAGCCAGGGATTAAATTCAGTCTTTAAAAATTAGAATCCAACAACTAGAAGCAAATAATTTCACAAGGTAGCAAGAGTACATAAAACAAAATAAAAAGTATGAAATATTTGAGGAAAATATGAAACACCTTATTGATAAAACAACAGAACTGGAAAATAGATCCAGAAGAGACAATTTAAAATTATTGGACTACCAGAAAATCATGACAAAAGAAAAATCCTGGACATCATTCTACAGGAAATTATCTAAGAAAACTGCCCCAATATTCTTGAACAAGAGGGTAAAGTAGAGATTGAAAGAATCCACAGATTGCTTCCTGCATTAAATCCCCAAATGACAATGCCCAGGAATGTTATAACCAAGTTCAAGAGCTTCCAGACCAAGGAAAAGATACCAGAATCTGCTAAAAAGAAACCATTCAGATATCATGGAGGCACAGTTAGGATAACATAGGACCTGATTGCATCCACGCTAAAGGACCAGAAGGCATGGAATGTGATATTCTGGAAAGCAAGGGAACTGGGTCTACAGCCAAAAATCAACTGCCTTGCAAAATTGACTATATTTTTGTAGGGGAAAATATGGTCATTTAATAAAATAGAAGACTTCTAAGCATTCCTGAACAAAAGACCTGTCTTAAGTAGTTTCCTCATCTGTAAAATGAGCTGGAGAAGGAAATGGTAGACCACTCCAGTACCTTTGCCAAGAAAAGCCCAAATGGGGTCACAAAGAGTAGGACACAAATGAAACGACTAAACAACAAAAACTCAGAACTCTTGTCTTGGACTTTAAGAGAGAACTGGGTTTGGTTTCTGTCTCTTCAGATTTACTACCATGTCACTTTGCCTGACTATTAGTCAATTTTTTCTTTGGTAAAATGGATATAATACCTAGAGCAAGAGAGATAGCTTAATAGAAAGCTGACCTCAGAGTTGGGAAAAATGGGTTCTAATCCCACCCCTGACATACTGGTGTTCTGATCCTTGGCAAATCACTTTCTCAGTGGCATGAATGGTGCCCTGGCAACTCCCCATTCCCAAAGAAATCACAAGTCTAGCCCCAGACCCTATCTCTAACTACCTAAAGTATCCACTTCACTGCTTCCTTGTGAGGATCAAATGTGCTAATGTATATAAAGGACTTTTTAAGCCTTAAAGTGTTATGTAAATGTCAGCTAGGCTCAGGCTGAAATGGTTTTCTCTTTAGAATTCTGCAAAGAGTTCAGCTCCAGCATTTCCCTTCTTCCCTTGGCCAACTCTGAGCAGAAACAGTTTTCGCTCCCTTACCTCTAACTCACAATAACACACAGGAACATTTGCTTCAGGGGATCGGGGCATCTCTGCTCTGCACTCATCAGCTGGAAAATCACTGAGTGAATGGTGTCCACATTAACCTGCTCCAGAGCCCCAGCTCAGAGTCCTCAGTCACAGATGGATGCTGCCAGCAGGGAGATCCCAGGAACAGCTGGCCGACAGAGATGCTAATCAAGAATGAAGACACAGTGTGCTCTGGCTGTCATCAGAAACTGCATCCTAAGCTGCCCATCTGATTTGAAAGTCAGAATCGCTGTAGGAATTGATAGGTCATGTGTGCTAGGGACCAAGCAACAACCTCGAGATGCCTGGGAATTCTAATCTGAAATATACTTCACTGGCCATCACCATTAATCTTGGGGAAATACAGGGCAGTGGATTTATGGAATCAGAGGGCTGGAAGGGGTCTAAGACAAATATGGGACCCAAAACACCCCCAAGAGAGTTCTGAACAAAATTAAAATGTATCTGGCTTTAACGTGTCTATATACTAATCAAATAAGGAAATATATAAACATGTGATTTTCTAAGTCAATAATAAGCCTGTGAGGATTTTAATAGTTTAGTTTAGGTGGTTTAGTGGACTGATTTCTATTTGAGTTTGAATCACTGATCTAAGAGTTTATCTTGTCAAACCTCCAAATCCCAGTTCTAACTAGAAAGAACATGGAACAAAGAGAAATAGGATGATTTACCCAAGGACATAACAGAGCCATTTCCAGAACCTTGCACTCCTGAATCCACTGTTCAATCACATTAATTAACTTAATATGCTGCTCAATGGCCACTAAAGCCCTAGTTGTAATGAAGGATGCTTACACTTGCCATGGAGAGACAGACAGACAGGAAAGATCAACTGCAGATTGAAACTTTTCACCTGCTCTATATTTACATAAATGCAATTGTTATTTCCTTGCCATTTGTCCATTAGAATGTAAGCTTCTTGAGAAGCACTAGTTTTATCTTTCTTTGTAGCCATGGAACATGGTAAGAACTTAATTAATGTCTGTGGACAGAATGATGGATGGATGGATGGATGGATGGATGGATGGATGGATGGATGGATGGGTGAATGGATGGATGAATGGATGGATAAATACCTATCAGTTTAGGATTAGGAAGCAATCCATGAGTTCATGATGACCACTGTTAGTGATTTCTTAACAGGTCATTGAGTCTGGGCAGTGAACTATATGTTTCATCAATAAAAAGTACCTGACCTCCTACTTCTCCTCTCCCATGATGCTTCTCTTTGCTGAGTCTCTAAAGTCAGATACAATACTGAGGGGAAATGGAGTGATGAAACCCCAAACATCTGTTTAGGTATATTTACTATTGGCAATCAGGCTTAGGGAGGGAGAGCGGGGACAGCACTGGCCACTGACTTCCAGGGAAGTAGATAAACCAAAGGTAAAAGAGGTACTTGCTGTGATCAACTCTGGGGAGTTATTTAACATGATACCTTACCTAGTAATAGGAGCAGTTAAGTGGCACAGTGGAGAGAGCACCAGGCCTGGAGTCAGGAAGATCTGACTTCAAATCCAGTTTTAGACACTTAACGGCTATGTGACCCTGTTACTTAAGTTACTTAACCTCATGTGCTTATAATTCCTATAAAATTAGCTGGAGAAGGCAATGGTAAAACTCTCTAGTATCTTTGCCAAGAAAACCCCAAATGAGGTCATTAAGTGTTAGACATGACTGAAATGACTAAACACAGTAATATAATTATGCTGTTTCTTTTCCCCTTACCTTCTGTCTTAGTATCAATTCTAAGACTATAACAATGGTAAGGGGTAGGTAATTGGGATTAAGTCATTTGCCCAGGTCACCCATCTAGGAAGAGTCTGAGGCCATATTTGAACCCAGGTCCTCCTGACTCCAGGCCTAACACACCATCCACTGAGCTACCTAGTTGCCCCTGATTAGGCTCTTTCAGTCTACTATCCAATGGCTCTGTTTTCCATTACTATAACCTTAGAAACACTGGCACCTAGACACCACTTTTATAGATGTTTATCTCCTTAAGGGAAAGGACTGTCCCTTATACGTGTATTTCTAACACTCAGCACAGTGCTTGACAGATAGCCTGTAATAAATGTTTTTTTTTTTCATCAAGTCTTTCAATATTGTGTCAAAGTTCTCCTCTCCATTCATTTGGATCCTCATTTGGAATTCTCTTTTTACCCCATCATTTTCCACTTGGCAATCAATTCATTTGGGTTCATTCCATATCCCAGAGACATAACTAGGATGGGACAACTGGAGCTTTGTCCCAAAATTCTAAAGTTTAGAGGGTAAGAAAAGCACTTCAATTTCTTTAGCAAGTAAAAACAACTTAGGTTAGTAAATTATTATAGCAAGAAAAGTTAGTTACTACAGAAAGCTACCAGATGGCCACATTTCTTCTTCCCAGTTTACCACAGCCTAAGTGAGCTCTGCTAACTATCATTGGCTTCCCAGGGTCTTTCTCCACCTTTTTCCATCTCTCCATTGCAACTGACTTCACTTCTTAAAGCTCCTTGAAGAATGCTTTTTAGGGGGCACCTAGCTGGCACCTAGGTGGCTCAGTGGACTAAGAGCTAGCCCTAGAGATGAGATGTCCTGGGTTCAAATCTGTACTCAAGGATTTCCTAGCTGTATGACCCTGGGCAAGTCACTTAACCTCCATTGCCTAGCCCTTACCACTCTTCTGCCTTGGAACCAATATACAGTATTGATTCTATACCATCTAAACGGTATTAATTCTAAGACAGAAGGTAAGAAGTTTGTTTTTTTTTAAGTGTCTTTTAAAATATTATTCTTATAGCCAACATGCATAATGAAAAGACAGGAAAACCTGAATTCAAGACTTGCCTCTGATACGTATTTACTCTATGACGTTAGGCAAGTAACTTAACCTTTTGTTTCCTCTAAGAAACTCTCTTATGAACAGAGGTTGCCAGGGGTGTACCAGTCTCTCTTGGTAGAGGAAATTCTACACTGAGAGCTCCCTATATTCATGAAGTTAAATTCTAGTTCTAAAAATTGATAATTTGTTTTTGTTTCACCTTCATTTCAAAATGTGTCCCTCCTCTCTTATGACAAAGATTTTAAACAAAAAAAAAAGTTCATTGCAATCAATCAGCACATTAACCGAGTCTGACTGTATGGGCAATGTTACACAGGCATAGACTCCACCACTACAAAGAGAAGTGACTTTTAAGAGCACTGTTTGTGCCACCAAAATGGAATGAAAAATTGTTAGTTCCCCAACACCCCCCACCCCAGGCTCAGTAGAGCACAAGCTCCCAGAAGAGGGGGGCACTGCCATTTTGATCTGTGTATCCAGCCTCTCATAGTTACTGACGCCCATTAGGCACTTAATACATGTTGATGGAAATGAATTAAATAGCTCTGAGTCACCATGCTGACTTCACTCTGAACCTTTAGGCAAGTCACTTAACCTCCATGAGGTCCATTTCTCCAGCTGCCTCTCACTTGGCTGGAGCGAGAATTGGTGAGATCCTTTTTGGGGAGTCCCTGGAGCTCTCTGGATTGTTGAAGCAAATCAAGGACTCCCAGCAGCCAACACCTTGGACAAAGAAGACAACAGCAAGCACACGGCATTAAGTGTTTGGCTGGAGAAGGGACTCTGGGTGCCAAGCACTCTGCCTGCTCTCAAAAAGAAACAATGCCCCATTTGACAAAGACTCCATTGGAACAGCCTGGCAGTGAGTGCTACGGGCTTACAGACAGGGATGCTGGCAGCTGGCAGGGTAAGGAAAGAGGCTGTTGAGAGGGGAAATAAGACTGGACAAAAATCGGAGATGGATATTCACGTTGTAATCAGACATTACCTAATGTGTGGCTTTCAATCAGCCAAAGAGGAGAGAGCATCCTCCACTGGGAGAGCGTCTCATCCTTCCTTTGTAACCCCACTTTCCACAACGATTCAATTCAGCAAACAGTTGTCAAGCGCATTCTAAAAAGTATTTTTATGTAATATCTTTATTTTCTTTTAATAACAAATTTTCCTATAAGTTTTCCAAAGTTATATGCTCCATGTTGTCTCCTCTCCTCCTCCTGGAGCTGACAAGCAATTCATTCTGGGGTTATACCTGTATTATCATGCAAAACACATTTCCATATTATTCATTTTTGTAAGTGAATGATCTTGTAAAACCAAAATCCCCAAATCGAATGCCCAAAAAAAACCCAAGTGATAAATCATATGTTTTCATCTGCATTTCTACTCCAACAGTCTAGAAAGTGTTTTAAGATATACAAAGTATTTAACATACATTATCTCACTCGATTCCACAACAAGCCTGTGAGGTAGGCATAATATGAATTATTATAGGTCATTTTGGCAGCTAAGGAAGTTGAGGTTCAGTCAAGTTAAGTGATTTGTCTGTGTTTAGACCACTAATAAGGAGGCAGCTAAGTGGCTCAGTGGATAGAGGGCTGGAGATGGAATCAGAAAGACCCAAGTTCAAATCTGACCTCAGACACTTCCCAGCTGGGTGACTCTGGGAAAGTCACTTAACCTCTGATCATTTGTCAAAAAGATACCCTGGAGAAGGGTGAAAACACTCCAGGGTCCCATACATGTCTCCATGGAGGTTCAAATAGACCAACATTTGGAAGTCTAAGAACTGGATGAGGCTAAGTGCAGGGCAGCTAGTGGCACAGTAAATAGACCCTCAGAGCCTGGAGTCAGGAAAACTTGGTTTCACGATTTCAAATCTGGCCTCAGATCCTTACTGGCTATGCGACCCTGGACAAGTCACTGAACCCTATTTGCCTCAATTTCCTCATCTGTAAAATGAGCTGGAGAAGGAAATGGAAAATCACTCTTTGCCAAGAAAACCCCAAAAGAGGTCAGGAAGATTTGGACACAATTAAAAACAACTTTAAAAGAACACAAATAGAGCACAGGAGGCCAGGAGAGGATTGTAAATGATTTTTCATTATCCCTGTCACTCTCCTCTGGACAATGGTCCAGTTTACTCATGTTTTTGTCTATCACAAGGAAGAGGGATTAGACTTGTTCTGCTTAACCCAAGAATCCAGAACTAGGAATAATGAGAAATTTCAAAAAGACAGACCTGTTTGATATTGTGACATGAGCATGAAGGACAAGCAAAAGATAATTTTTAAAATTAAAAATATATGTGGTCGGGGCAGCTGGGTCCTAGGTTCAAACCCGGCCTCAGCCACTTCCCAGCTGTGTGACCCTGGGCAAGTCACTTGACCCCCATTGCCCACCCTTACCAATCTTCCACCTATGAGACAATACACCGAAGTACAAGGGTTAAAAAAAAAAAAATATATATATATATATATATATATATATTTATATATATATGGTCATGTCTTCATCACCCAGGGTACCCCACATCACAAGATAACTTGGAAATCACAGCTTTATTAGGCCAGAAAAGAACTTAGCTTCTCTGCAAGGTAATTAGAAACAATTAGCTTTCAATGATGTTCCTGCTCAGCCCACAGACTGCTCCCTATTCTTTAAAGAAACGAAACCAGAAATGTATGACTAGAAAGTTCTAGAAAGAAATTAGGTTCAAGTGGGCAGTGGTTGGATCAAATACAACCTTATAAACTTCAAGTGAGATGCTCAGAGAAGAATTTATCAAGATGATGGCGGTACATAATTGTAAAGTAGGGAGGGAAAGAGCAAGAAGTTAAGAAATACAAAGTTCCCAAAGGGAGCAACTCTCCCAGAGGACCCAAATCATCAAGGAAGCCCCAGTTATTTGTTTAGTCAGTGCATAGAGATGTCAGGGCTCCTAGAGAAAATTTAATTGTTTTGATTAGATCATTGAGAAATGCCCCATGGGAAAAGCAGCCTAGAAAACAAATTTTATTTTTAAAGAACAAAAGCAAGATCTATACATAAGTAAAATTGAATCAAATAACAAAGTTTATGAGAAAAGATTCCTCTTGCAACAAAGTTTAAGTTTTTCATTAAGTGGTATTTTTCAACAGAAGAGTTCCTCGCTTCCTAGGATGGGTATAACTATTCCACTTCATATATTAACTGGCTGGCTGATCTTGGGCAAATCTTTTGAGCCCTCTGGACATTGGCTTCCTCTGATATAAAAAGGGAAGGTTGGGCTCAATGATTTGGGGGATCCCTTCCAACTCTAAATATATATTTCTATGAATCAAAATTTTTCCCCCTCCTTCCCACCTTTCCCCAAGAAGTCAGGTAATATGATATAGGTTGGAGGTATATTATCACATAATACATATTTCCCTATTTGACATGTTATGAAACAAGATACATATTATTTACACTAGAGAAAAATTTATGGAAAAAATAAAATGAAGAATGGTATTTTTCAATGTACATTAAGATTCTGTCAGCTCCTTTTTTGTCGTAAGTCCCTTGGGGTTGTCCTGGATCCTTGCCTTCTTGAGAATAGTTAAGTCACTTGTAGTTAATCGTTATACATTATTGTTGTCACTGTGTACAATGTTCTCCTGGTTCTGTTCACTTTGTTTTGCATCACGTCATTGAAGTCTTTCCAGGATCTTTGAGATCATCTTGTCATTTCTTACAGCACAATAGTATTCCATAACAATCATATGCTACAACTTATTCAGTCCTTCCCCAGTTGATAGACATTCCTTCCATTTCCAATTCTTTGCCACCACAAAAAAAAAGTTGTTATAAATATTTTTAGAACATATAGTTCCTTTTCCTTTTTCTTTGATCACTTTATTTCTTAAAATCTCCAAATACTAGTTTACCTCCATTCACCCTTTGGATGATGATGTTCTGAATGATAGCTCACATTTCTAAATCCATAAAATCCTTCAAGTGAATTTTACAGATGAGGAAACTCAGGTTTAGAATGGGGAAATAATTGATTTAATGGGAGCTGAAACTCAAATCCAAGTCTTTCAGTTCCAAGAATAATGTTTTTTTCACTCTATCATGCTGCCTTTGGAAAAGTTAAACAAGATTTTTGGGGGGTAAGTCACATCCTATTTTCTTCCTGAATTTGGAAGATTTTATGACTACTTTCAAATGGTACTCTATCCCTCCTTTTCACCTTACTTTGATGGTCTCTGATATGAGCTGAAGACAGCAACATGTCCATGCCTTCTCTTTCTGTGAGAATCTAGTCCAGGTCCCTCCACATATCTGCCACCAGGAGGTTACACAATATGCTGAGGACTTTCTCCAGCTCTCTTGAAATTGTAAAGATACCAATGGAGTATGCATGGGCTGTTTATCAATTGTCTCTTACTCTTGCTACATGACCACTCGCCTTTTTCAGTCAAGTATCTTTCTAAAGGCATCCTTTATGCTCAATTTTCCAGTGGATACAACTTGCCCTTGCTTATGCCTCTTCATTGCCCTATGGCACCCACCTGTCTAATTTCTTGATGACTTTGGAATTCTAGGACTCACCGCCATAGAATATCACCAGAGTAATTAATGTTAAAAAGATGAGGCTTCAGGAAGAAATTTGAGATCATTATATTTCTCAAAGGCAACCCAACCTCCTCTCCTACTCCTGTGAAATTCAGGAGTCAATTCATTGTTTGCCACCTAGTGGATAAAGTGAATTGTGTGCCTGAAGTCAGGAAAGCTTGAGTTCAAATCCAACTTGACACTTAATATCTGCGTGACCCTGGGCTGGTCACTTAACCCTATTTGTTTCAGTTTCCTCAACTATAAAATGAGCTAAGAAGAAAACAGCAAACCATTCCAATATATTTGCCAAAAAAAACCCAAATGGGATCATGAAGAGTTGGACATAACTGAAATGACCAAACAACAGAAATTCATTGTTTATGCATAGTTGTGTCCAAGATAAATCTATTAATGGATTAGCTCTGTGGGATTTCCATTAAACTGCATTTCATAAACGCTAAGCATTATTCATCCACTCAATTTTTCACACGTGGATAGTTAAGGCCAAATTCTTTGGCATGACTATGCCTATTGACTACTGACTATGACTATTAGGAAAACTCTGGAATGTTCCTAAATTTGATGCAATCAGTACAGTATCATCTGAAAACAGAACCAACAACAGGAGAGGTGTCAAACTCGGGGCCCTCTGTACAACTAGATAAAAGTATACTACAACACAGATAATGTTAGTTTGTGGTTTTTTAAGCTAATGTGCCCAACCTGCAGAGACTGATTTCTATCTGAATCTGAGACTGATCTAGGGGGTATACTGAAAAGATAATTGGATCTGGGTTCAAAGAACCTGGATTCAAATTCCAGACTGCTGATTACCAGATACATGGCCTCGGACAAGTTATCTAAATTCTCTGTGTGTTTTCTCATTTCTAAATGAGAAACTCTAAAGTTCTTTCTAGTTCTAGATTTATAATCCCTCACTGAGGATTTCACTATTAATAGGGAATCCATCTCTGATATAAACTCAGATCTAGACCCCTTCATGATAGTAACAAACACCTTTGGAAAAGTATATAAGTCTGTTCTATATCTCTTTGATTAATAATTAGAAAATCATTGACTAATGCTGACATTTTTCTCTTCTTCCTCTCTTTTTTTAAGTTAAATTAAAAAAATTTAAACCCTTACCTCCCATCTTGGATTCAATACTGTGTGTTAGTTCAAAAGTAGAAGAGTGGTAGTAGTTAGGCAATGGGAGTTAAGTGACTTGACTAGGATCACACAACTAGAAAGTGTCTGAGGCCAGATTTGAATCCAGGACCTCCCATCTCTAAGCCTGGCTCTCAATATATTGAGCTACCTAGCTACCCACTCTTCTCTCCTTTAAAAAAAATGTTATGTGGGATGAACTCTCAAAATCTGGTAAATTAAAAAATTTGATTTTTAAAAATACTATTAAGGAACACTTGAGTGAATCACTTCCTCATCAAAGAATCAGTCTGTAAAATAAGAGCTCAGGTGCCTATTTTAAACATGCCTGTTGTCTCATGTATAATTTTTTAAATGGATTCATCACAATATAAGCAATAAGAAGAAAATGGCTTAGCTGTTAGAAGTTAGAATTGTTCTGTTGGGCTGCCGAGGACTGAGCCAGCAGCAGAGGGGAAAAAGTTACAAAAATGCACATTTAGGCTGGGATGCTCAGATGAACCAAGCTCTCCCAAAGTGGACCAAGTTGTCTCTGGGGATGGCAGTTTCCCACTTCTGAGCGATGACTGATGGATCACTTGGGTGAGTTAGAGCAGGGATTTCTTCTGTGTATGTAGTTGAACTAGACAAACAAAGCTAAGGTCTGTTCCAACTCCCAGACATTATGATTATAGAGTACCAGCTCTGCCACTTACTATATGACTTTGGACAAGTCACTTAACTTTTGAACCTCAGCTCACTCCATGAAATGCAAAGAAGATGATGTATATTTAATGAGTCAAACAGAGCTATGTTTCACCTTGGGGAAGCCATAGATTGGAAAAAAACAAACAGGTCCCTAATTGAGAGACCACGGTGGGTAGATGGTATAATCCACCTTAGAGAGCTACCTAGATACCTGGTTGTTGTCTCTGGGTATCTCAGCTCCTTATCTGTGAGAGGAAAGCAGGTTTCCCTCACTGGGCCAGTAATGCACAAAATCCCTAGAGACGGTGTTATAGGGAGAAACAGTATCTCTTTTATTGTAAATCAAGGTTAGGAAGTGAGGATTAGGAAAAAGGGTTTCCCTAGTTCTAATTTTCTTAACTCATACCCACTAAAACTAAGTTCATCGCAAGATGAACGCTTCTGGTCTTCAGGCTCCCTATCAGCTCCTTATTTCTGGCTAAATGTCCCCAAAATCTGACTATCTACCTGACTATAATCCTCAGACTCTGGTTCAGTTATTGCTCCCAAAGTTGTCTCTAAATTGTGCTGAGTGGACCCAAGATGGCTGAGTCCATCCAGCTGGGTCTGAACCCTGAGGAAAATTCTCAGAGCCCAAGAGTCAGGATTTCAAGGTAAAATCACCAGGGAAGTTGACTCACACACAGCAGGGATAACTAATTCTTCTCCAGGATGTTCACCAGCTAAACAGGAACCTCAGGAAAATGGTTTGAAGGTTTCCCTTCGTCCACCAAAGGCTTGAGGTAGGAAAGCTCACAGAAGCAACTCTTCCTCTCCCAACTTGGGCAGGACGTGTCCTATTGCTCCTCCAGCCACTTCCTCCTCAGCTGTCTGCAGTCCAGAATCTTCTTCAGGGTTCCTGGCATAAGTTTGCATTAGCCTTTTGGAGACAAGTTCCAATTTTTCTTAAACATACTCTTATCCAAATGCATCTCTATAATTTCATTATTACAAGATGGAGTGCTAAACCTTAGCGTCAGGAAGACGAGTTCAAAATCTAGACTCAGACTCTTACTAGCTGTGTGAAGCTGAGCAAGTCACTTCACTTCTGTCTATTTCAGTTTCCCCACCTGTAAAATTAAGATAAAAGATAGAAATTCCACTACTTTTGTTGGGCTAAAGTTTGACTGAGGGAATATGGAGAAACATTTGATTGATAAGACCTAAAAACCTTGAGAGAGAGCTTGGATGCTTGGAGAATTTTGATATTCAATAATATTACATAGCACCCATTTTGAGGCAGGCTCTATGCTAAGCATTTTGTAATTATTATCTCAATTGATTCTCACAGCTATCCTGAGAGATGGATGCTAGTATGATCCCAATTTTACAGATGAGGAAACTGAGGCAAACAGAAGTTAAGTGATTGGCCAAGATTCATCCAGCTAGTAAGTGTCTAAGGCTAGATTTGAACTTGGATCTTACTGATTCCAGACCAGGCTCTCTATCTCCTGGGCTACCTAGCTAGCTGCCTCTCAGAAGAAGAGAGAAGGTGAGAGAATTTGGGAGGGTCAGACTAATCAATGGCTATTGCAGGTTCTTGACCTGAGACTTGAAGGAAGGCAAGAAAATAAGATATGAAGAAGTGAATTCCTCATGTTGGGGGATGGCTTTGGGGAATGACTTTTAAAAAAATCCTTACCTTCTGTGTTATTATTAGTTCTAAGACAAAAGAGTGGCAAGGGCTAGACAATCAAGGTTAAGCTGCTTGTCCAGTCTCACAAAGCTAGGAAGTGTCAGAGGCCAGATTTGAACCCAGGACCTCATGGCATCCTATCCACTGTGCTACCTAATGTATGACTCTTAAGAATGCATGGAAAGATGGTGAGGGGGAAGGAGGAGAACGTCAAGTGTCAAAGTGGGGGAATAGCTTCTCATTCAGTTCAGCTGGAACAAAGAGTTCAGGAAGAAGAGTGGAATGAGATAAGGCTGGAAATGTAGGCAGGAGCCAGATTGTGGGATGATGAATTAACATCTGATGACTAACTTCCATGTTGCTCCAATATCCCTTTATACTAAGGGACTGTATTTGTGGCTACAGAGGCTGTTGCCAGTAGCCTAGATGAGAGCAGCAGACCATCCATCTCCTGTGAAACTTCCTGGAGACCAGCAGTTATCATATGGGACCTCTTTACACTCTGAAAAATTGTTTAGAACTCCCTCCCCAAAGTTTTTGTTTATGTGGGTTACATTTCATAATATTGACTTATTAGAAATGAAAATATCTCAGTATTATTACAAAAACAATTTTGACCTTGTGAAACCCTTGAAAGGATCTCATCATTCAGGGTCTCCAGACCACACTTTGAAAATTGTTGCTATGGGATATCTGGGTGGCTCATGGGAGAGATAAGTCAACAAGCCTGGCGACAGGAGGTCCTGGATTCAAGTTTGGCCTCAAATACTTCCTAGTTGTATGGTCTTGGGCAAGACACTTAGCCTCCATTGCCTAGTCATTACTGCTCTTCTGCTTGGAACCAATACTTCATATTGACTCAAGACAGAAGGTATGTTTGTTTGTTTGTTAATTGCTGCTATAAACCAAGATTTCTTAACTTTTGGGGAGGTATGTGTCTTTTTGGCAATCTGGAGAAACCTATAGACCCCTTCACAGAATAATGTTTTTAAATGAAGACTAAAGAATACTTAGGTTTACAAAGAAAACCAATTAGATTGAAATGGAGTTGTCCAAAAATTTGTTTTAATAAACGGACCCTATGTTAAGAATCCCTGCTACAAAAGGAATTTAAAAATGGAAAGTCTGAATTTCTGAACTGAAGTTAGATTGCATTATATTAGTATTGTTAAACTTTGGGATTTGGATGGAGGATAGAAAAGAATTGCATGAGACCTGTATGACAAGGCAATGAAATTCTGAACAGTCTGGTTCCCTGGGCTCCTTTCCTTTGTATAGATAGAGAATTTTGTACCTTGGACTTCATCTCCTAGAATTCTTTTCTTGTCCCAAAATTCCTTTCCCCTTTTCATTTATGTGCATCTTTATGTTGTTTATATAGTTCTTTAACTCCCCCCACTATCTCTTTTTTCACGACTGCGGCTGGTTCTAGCTAGCTTTTTAAACTTTAGTTATTATTAATAAACTTTATTAAATATGATGCTTAGTTATTGTATATTAATTTTAATCTTTACACCTTTTGCATCTGAGTTTGTGTTTCTTGCTGTGGTCTGTACCCCTGGGGAGTCTGTATTGTCTTGTAAATTGTCTTGTAAAAAAGTCTTTGATTCAGAGTGCACCAAAGAGATGGCAACAATCAATGTCTCCCAAGGTCAGTACTAGATGTATCCTAGACAATACCTTCCAAGATCTTGGTTGTGCCTCTTTTCAGAGGACACTGTAGCATGATAGTCAATGGCTATAAGACCCTGATAACATCTCCCTATATGTGGTACTAAAATAGCTTTTTCTTTTAATGGTTTTATTAGTATGATTAAAAATATGAACTTACTCCTTTCCAAGCTTGGGCTTAATTCAACCCACCATCAATCTAGCTGACACCCTCTCAGAACTTTTGCCCCTTTTAGCTCAGGAGATATGAGTTCTTTCATGTTCTTATGTCATCAGTGATCCTCTTAGAAAAATATTTGAAGTTGTTTTTTTCTTTTTTTTTTTTAAGTCCTAAGTAGCTCTGGGAATTCAAATGTAACTATTGATGTTATCGCCATCATTTTAAATATAAAAAAAACTGAGTGTGTCTTTGTATCAGATATTATGTGACAGGCAATGGCCCCAGAGAAATGAAAAAAGGAACTAGAATTTTCCCTCCTAACTGCATACAGAGCTCACACGGAGTTCTCAGACTATATAGTTACCATATCACTCAAAGAAAAAGAGGGGAAATTAAGATGTCTTAGAGGAGGAGCAGCTGTGAATGGCAAGATCTAGCCCTGGCTCCAACTGCAGTTTAGTTCTGATGAGCTGTGATTGTTTTTTGACTTCTCAGTGACTCATTTAGGCTCAATAAATGCTTATGGAATGGAGTTCAATTGAATTGAACTACCAATTCTCTCTCTCTCTTTTGAGAACAACAGCCAGGCTGGAGCTTAGGAGACTCATCTCTGGTGTTGCAAATAACTTAATTTATCTTTATTTGAGAAACCATTTAGAAATAACTGGTTAGAACCCAAAGGTCTTAAAATGAACTGCTTGAAGTAAATGGGTCAAGATCAATCCTTTGGGGTGACTCTTTGGCTTTATCTTCTGATACTCTCTACTTCTAGAAAGCCTTGGCCTTAGAGTTTGCTAAGTGTTTGTTAAAAAGATTTTCTGACAAAAAAGTTCAGCCTTATAATAGCCAAAAAAGGATTATGAGATCATAGATTTGGAAGAAATCTTAGAGACCAACACCTTTATTTTATAGATAATAATGTTGTTTGACTTTCATTTTCAAAAAGAATCAATGACATCATGGTGCGATGTCTTGACTTATATGTGAATTGGATTCAAATGAGGCAGAATTGCACAGTCATCAGCTTCACTGCATTTTCCAGAATCATCAAAGTCCAGTGGCAAGACAAAAATCAGGATGACCTGTGATGGCCCAGGATAGAGTGGATGCTCTTGGCTTCCTTGATGTCTGACCAAGCTCTAAGCACTCCGAGGTGGCTGCCTTAGCCTCCTCCATGGCTGTTGGAACAAATTATTCTCATCTGCCCATTCTACAAGGGGAAGTCTTCGCATGTTTGGTGCTTGGGGCAAACATTGTCCTAGCTCACCAAAGGATTTGTGGCTGTCAGTTACCCTCAACTTGGTTGAGTCCATCTGTTGAGATTCTTTACTGGGAGGTAACTTGCTGCTCATGCTACAGCTTCTTGAAGTCACAGGCGAGAACTGAGGGAGAGGTGGACATCAAAGGTGAAAAGGGCTTAGAGGTGCTGGACAACCTGGGAAGCTAAGTGGTACCATGGTGCACAAGACACTGGCCCTCCCACAAGAGGTGCTGGTCCTCCTTGAATACCGATGCATCTTAGAAAGTAACTACATTTATATGAAGGAACTGAAGCTAAAAAATATTAATTGGTCTGTTCAAGTCACATAGCAAGTATTGATCTGGGATTTAAACTTGAGTTTTACTGATTTCAAGTTCAGGACCATATGTATTAGAGATCATCTTCATCATTTTAAATAAGGAACAAAGATCCTAAAAAGTTAAGCCAGCTGTCCAAAGCCATCCAGATATGAACCCAGCTGCTCCCAGAGCTCATTCCCCTGCACTGCTATGGACCTTCCTCTAATATCCCCCCTCCACCAACTGGTAGACACTTAATAGATGCTCACTTAATTGGATTTCTGTCATTCCTTTGGCCTGAGACTTTGATCTCCTTTAATATGCAAATGTACCTCAGTGATTCACTCCAAGGTGCATATGAATTTCAGATTCTTCCAAGATAATACCTTTGATGAGAGGAAAGGGTATAAAAGCATGAAAGTATTAGTTGCCTATGGAGGCTAATGGGAGAGAGAGAGAAGAAGAAGTGAAAAAACAAGCTGAAGATAAGCATCATATGTTTCAGAGTTTTTGCCTATAGTAATGGAAAGGGCATCCCATCTGAAGTCAAAGGAGACCTGGGTTGTATGACCTTCTGCAAATTAATACCTTTCAACCCTGCTCTACAGAAAGTGCTTCATAAATTTTAAAGCTTTGTATAAGTGTGACTTTTATTATCACCCCAATCTCATCTTTTTTTTAAAGAAATGATCAAGTCATTCCCCAATTGATAAATGGGCAAGGGACATGAATAGGCAATTTTCAGATAAAGAAATCAAAACTATCAATAAGCACATGAGAAAGTGTTCTAAATCTCTAGTAATTAGAGAAATGCAAATCAAAACAACTTTGAGGTACCACCTCACACCTTAGCAAATTGGCTAAAATGAGAGAAGGGAAGAGAAATAAATGTTGGAGGGGATGTGGCAAAATTGGGACATTAATGCATTGCTGGTGGAGTTGTGAACTGATCCAACCATTCTGGATGGCAATTTGGAACTATGTCCAAAGAGCGCTAAAAGACTACCTGCCCTTTGATCCAGCCATACCATTGGTGGGCCTTTACCCAAAGAGATCATAAGGGAAAAGGCTTGTACAAAAATATTTACAGCAGCGCTCTTTGTGGTGACAAAAAACTGGAAAATGAGGGGATGCCCTTCAATTAGGGAATGGCTGAACAAATTGTGGTATATGCTGGTGATGGAATACTATTGTGCTCAAAGGAATAATAAACTGGAGGAACTCTGGCCCTCTGACTCTCAGATGAGGGTTAATTAGATCTACCTGGATTAATTAGAGATTTGTAGCAATTTACCTACTGTGTTAGATTCTTATTTCCTCTTTTTCTTCTTAATTGTAAATAAACTTCCATAAAAGACAATTTTGACTTGAGGTTATTCCTAAATTGGGGAGATTTCCCCTGGAGTCCACCTTTTAATATATTGAACCCAAAAACCCCTTTTTCTCCCTTATAGGATGTAGACTCAAAAAGACCACCCACCCCAGTGCAACTATCAATAATTTGGAAATAGGTCTTGATCGATGACACGTTAAAAACAGTGGAAATGCACATCAGCTATGTGGGGGAGGAGTTTGGGGAAAGTAAGAACGTGAATCATGTAATCATGGAAAATTTTTCTAAAAAAAACTGCAAAATGCAAAATAAATAAATAAACAAATAAACAAATAGAAGTAACAGAGAGAACAGTATAATTTAAGAGTTGACTAAATTCGCTGTGGTAGAGCTATAATGTGATTGTACTTTTCTGAGTGATTCAGTTCTTCATACAATTGACCAAGTATTACAGTTCCAAGGTGAATTTTTGTGTTTCAGTGAATTCTGGTATTTTAGTATATAATTACTCCTTAAAGAATGCATTTCACTTGATTCAGAGTGAAAGGAGCAGAACCAGGAGAACATTGTACACAGAGACTGATACACTGAGGTACAATCAAATGTAATAGATTTTTCTACTAACAGCAATGCAATGACTCAGGATATTCCAGAGGAACTTATGAAAAAGAACGCTATCCACATCCAGAGAAAGAACTGTAGAAAATGGAAATGCATTAGAAAAACATGTCATCAAACACGTAGTGCGACAGGGTTATTAACACAGAAATAGGTTTTGAACAATGATACATGCATAACCCACTGGAACTGCTTATTGGATTTGGGAGGGGAGGGTAAAAAGAAAGGGGAGAGATCACGAATCATGTAACCATGGAAAAATATTCTAAATTTTAAAAAAGGGGCAGAAAAAGAATGTATTTCACATTACCAAAGATTGAGAATTGGAAAGGAACTTAGAAATCATTTGCTCCAATCCCTTAATTCAATATACAAAGAGATAGTTTCAAAAAAAAACTGAGTGATTTATCCAATATCCCATAGTAGAAGAGCTAGGATTTGAATTCATGATCTCTCACTCAAGATCCAACATGTTTTCATTATAATATTTTACTACATTGAATTGGTGGCATGGAAAATATATTCATCTCTATATATGAATATCTTCTGTATATCTTGAAGTGCTGGGAGTTATTCTGTATGTTAAGTCTCCATGCACATAGAGTAGGTACAGGTCTGGTCGTGGAGTCCGATCCTGTCTCTGAAGTCTAATATCTGCATGATTCCTGGGCAAGTTAATTAATCTCTCTCTAAGTCTCAGTCTCCTCTTCTATAAAATGAAGACACTATAAGTAATAATAGCTGTATTTAGGTCTAAATGTGACTAATAATGATAATATAAAGTGGAATAAAAGAGATGAGAATGGGATAATAATTGACATTTTTTAAAAAATAAAATAAATGATCCTGGGAAAGTCCCTATCCTGCTACTTTTCTTTTATACTTAATGCTTCATAAACTTTTTAAAAGGTGGTTAAAATAACTGCCTTCTTTAGTTGAATAAAAGTATAAGCATACAGAAGCATTCTCGAGACTCCTCCAAAATATCCTTGTTTCAACTTCAGTACCAAAGAGGATATAGGCTTCATCTTGTTCCCCATGATTTTAATGTCTTCTGCCAAGTCTCTATATTTTGAAGCTTCTTCAATCATATTGCTTGGAGTTTGATGAATCTTTTATAGAGCCACAGCAACAGAAAAGGCTATTCCTAAGGGTTTTTGTTTGTTTTGTTTGTTTGTTTTTTGTGATGTTATATCTGTATAATTATGGACAATTTTTTTAAACCCTTAACTTCTGTGTATTGGTTCCTAGGCAGAAGAGTGGTAAGGGTAGGCAATGGGGGTCAAGTGACTTGCCCAGGGTCACACAGCTGGGAAGTGTCTGAGGCCAGATTTGAACCTAGGACCTCCTGTCTCTAGGCCTAACTTTCAATCCACTAAGCTACCCAGCTGCCCTCATTTTATGGACAAATTTTAAGTTGTGCCATGGTCCAGGTCCACACCATTTTTAACTACTTCTTCGAATTCTCCAGAATGGAATATCTTGACTTCTGTATCTGTAGTATGGAGATTTGTTATCTGTCAATCTATGAAGGATAGAGAGCTTCTGATGTGTAATTCTAACCTCTAGATCATGTCTTACAAGGTATTTGATAGGTGTTGATTTTTTTTATAGCCTGGGATGTGTTGTAGAGCTGTTACCATTTTCTTACAGAATCTATATTGATTTCTGATAGATGGTGATAAATAGGATGATTATTTGGTTCTTCTCTCTATGTTTAATGAATCTCAGATGGGAAAAGTCTTGGGACAAATTGATATCCTACTATTGTACTTTTGTTTTTTAACTTTCAGGGCTCTATTATGAAGATGGTGAAAATGATTGATTTCATATAATCAAATATGAGTGTTGAGATATAAATTCATCCTAGACTCATTGAGAATATCTTCAGAATAACCAAGATAGCCAACAAGATGACAGGGTTGATAAATATTGCACCTTGTTCCCATGTGGTTTTGGCTTCTTATGCTAGGTCTCTATATTTTGAGATCTTTTCATTATATGTATTTTGGAGGTTATGAATATGGAATATAGTCACATCTGCTAAAGATGTTTTTAAATTTTTTTGTGGATCAATGTTATGCCTATGGAATTACGGTGAACAATGTTGTCTGAATAACATTCTCTGATCCCAATATAGTCTATTTGTTAAATTCTCAATGATATTTTTTGATATGTATTTATAATGTAATATAATGTCGGGAATTATTGTTTATAAGAGATGGTGCTAAGCCTTGAAGGAAACTAAGGGTTCCAAAAAGTGGGTTATAAATTTTTTTATGCCATGGACTCCTTGGGCAGACTGGTTAAAGCTCATGAACTCGTTTTCATAATGTTTTTAAATGCATATGCTGGAGGAGAGGGGAAATTAGAGCAGAGTTAGCGATCCTATCCTGCCACTAGCTAGCTTTATGATCTTGGGCGAGCCAGATAACCCTCTAGCCCTCATGTTTCCTCAGTGAAAACAAAGCCCAGGCGCAATAGTCTACCCAAACTGTCGCTTCCCAGAATATGGATTTCAGATTTGAATACACCACAAACGAGGACATTATAGGTATGCTATAAATGACATATTTAGCAATATCCTGGGCAATTAGGTGGCTCAGTGGCTAGAGCAATGGGCCTGGAAGGAGAAAAACTCATCTTCATGAAATCAAATCTGGCTCCAGACACTTATGAGCTTTGTAACTCTGGGCAAAGTCACTATATCCTCTTTGCCTCAGTTTCCTCATCTGTCAAATAAGCTAGAGAAAGAAATGGCAAACCACTGCAGTATCTTTGCCAAAATCCTTAGTTGGCTCACAAAGAGTCAGACATGACTGAAAAAACAACTGAAAAATAATAACAACATGTTACCAGAAGAAATCCTTCCCTGGCAGGACAAATGCTTTTGATAATGAATTAAAATGCATTTATTACAGTCATTCAGGAGGGCAGCTAACATATATGACAGTACTTGACAATAACAATGGTATTCTTTTCAAATACTATTGGTAGATTCAATGTTACCTGAATTAGATCAAGTTTTATCACATTGTGGGAGAATACTCTCTAACCAATAAAGCAGTCTGATTTTGTAAATAGTGTGCTAGACCTGGAATTAAGAAGTTATTGTTCAGTTCTTTTTCAGTTGTAGCCAACTCCTTATGACCCATTTTGGAGTTTTCTTGGCAAAAATATTGGAGTGGTTTGCTATTTCCTTCCCCAGCTCATTTTATAGATGAGGAAACTGAAGCCAACAGGGTTGAGTGACTTGCCCAGAGTCACACATCTAGTGTGTGAGGTCAAATTTGAACTCATGAAGATGAGTCTGACACCAAACCTGATATTCCATCCAATGATTTTGACTAGCTGTGTGTTCCCAGGCAAGTCATCTGTTCTCTCTGAATCTTAAGTAACTCCTAAGAATTTATCTGCTAAGTTGTAGTGGGTTGAAATCAAGAGTTCCCAAGCTGACAAAAATCACAGATCCTTAACTCATCTGTTCAAATGTCTGTCCAAATCCAAGTAAAAACGAACCCTGTTATGATGGGCTCAATGGGATTTTATTTATATTTAATATGTACATTTCATGAACTACCATGGCCCAAAGACTATATATGGTCAGCCACACAAGGAAAAATAACGTTGAATAAGGCAATGGAGAATGAGTAGAATCTCTGCAGACATTTTCAGGATTTATATAAGATAAGAAAGTGTCAAAAGATTCCATAAACACCAATGGAGGAAAACCCAAGATATCACTGAGATCATAGATCCAGTGATACATTAATTAACTCATGATGACAAAAATCCATTCAATTAAGCATTTGCTAAGAAGCTTGAGAGGCATTTGGGATATGAAGATAAAAAAGAAATATCTAAAGAATGAAAAAAATTTAAATCCCTACTCTAAGAAGACGTACTTTGTACTAAGTTAGAGGTTCTTAACTTTTTATAAGTCATAGACTCCTTGGACAGTCTAGTGAAGCCTATGGATTCTTCTCAGAATAATGTATTTAAATTTAAATTAATACAGAGGATTACAAAGGAAACCAATCATATGGACATAACAAACTAAATTTTTGTCCATTCAAGTTCATGAACTAAGGAACTCAGGTTAAGAACCTCTATACTAAGAATATAGATGTACCCAAATAAATATTCAATATATACAAAACAAAGACAAAATAATTTATAACAAGCAGAGAGTGCTAATAACTGGAGGGACTAGGAAAGGCCTCAGAAACTGTGCTTCAGAGTAAGTTAGAAATTGGTCACTTAACTTCCCTGAGTATCAGTTTCCTCATCTGTAAAATAAAAGGAGTTGGACTAGATGTCTTCTGAGGTTGTTTCCAGCTTGATATCTATGAGCCTATGATTCTATAATTTAGAGGCAAAGAAGGAATGTATTAGTAGAGCTAGGTGGCATGGTGAATAGAACCCTCATCTTCCTGAGTTCCCATCCAGCTTCAGATACTTACTAGCTATGTGACCCTAGGCAAGTCATTTGACCCTGGTTGCCTCAGTTTTCCTCAACTATAAAATAAGCTGGAGAAGGAAATGGAAAATTACTCCAGTATCTTTGCAAAGAAAATCCCAAATTGAGTCAGAAATAGTCAGATGCACGTGAAATGATTGAATAATAATAAAGGGAGCATATTCCAGACCTAGGAGACCACTCGTACAAATCCTAAAGGAAAAGATGGAATGTCAGATACAGGGAACAGACAGGAGATCCATCTGACTGGAACAGAAAGCACCTGAAGATCCCAACAATTCAGTCCCGTGGACACCATGAGTTTAAAGAGTGGTCGAGGGTCTTTTGATTAGTCAGTAGGCAGAGAGCCTACTGTCTGAGAAGAGAAGGAGGCACAGGATTAACAGTTGGAAGAACCTTATTCCATTCATGGGGTGACTTCTGGTAAGCAGAAACTCTCTGTTCTCTTGCCTTGGTCTGTGTTTCTCACCATCTGCATGATGGGGAGGCTGTGAGGTAGAATTAAATGTATGAGGCCCTCAGAGAGAAGGTTCTGCATGGATCATGAATTGGTTCTGCCGAAGTCATCCAGACCATCTGGAGAAACAGAGCATTATTCAGCCAAACTCAAATTCCTTGTCAACCTCGGAGCCACACAAGAGGCATTTTGGCTTTCCTGATGAATTAAGACAGACTGGAAGTCGGTAAAATGTCTTATCCCAATAACTTTCTGAATGATACCCGGAGGTCTTTCTTTATCAAATATTTGGATTGTAAAACTACAGCAAACCAAGGAGGTGAGACGCCAGAGGAATAGAAAGGCCCCAAACCAAACACGATATAATTAATGAATTCCAACATCAAAAGATGGAAAATGTCACCATTACCACAAAATTAAAAGTCTTTTGATTACATTTCTGTAAAAGGGCTGGGCTCAAAGGGAGCCCATATTACATATTACATAAAGGGTCTTTGGGGGTCTCAAAAGGTCAGTCTAAATATAATCGCCACCCTTTTACTTTCCAATCAGCTTTGCTGATCCTACCTCCAATTCATGAATCCAAATTTCCAAGCCAGAGAAAGTGATTTCCACCTCTAGGCAATCACACACTTAGCAATCAACCCGACCGTGGGAACAAACGTCCACGAAATTTATTCAAACCCAAATCCCTAAACATATGCATAATGCAAGGAGGAGACCATACAGAAGTCACTGGGTAAGTTATCATGGAAGCATCTGCCTTAATCTATGTAACAAAACCTAATCAAGCTAAGGCATGATCCAAATCCTCTTTAGATCTTTCCTCCAATAGCATAATGCTCCAGTGCTATGGAGTGATGGGTCCCCCCACAAATTAGATTAAAAATATGGCAGAAGTGATAAGCCTAGGCCATTATATACAATGGTTCCAATAAACATGGAATTCAACATGCCTGAATTCATCTTTGCCAGTGAGAATCTAAATCCCAGGTTTCTTGACCTTTAATTTCAATATTCTGCTTTAATAACAAACCCAAGTGCCAGGTTGTGTATCTGAATCGTCAACATCTGTTTTCTTTAAGCAAATATGAGGAACTGCTATATAGCTCTCAGATTACTCACAAATCTATTTTTTATGGCTTCTGTGGACTAGGACAAAATTCCCCTAAAAGTTATTACTTTGAAAAGGAGTGATCCTCTTACAAAGCATCACTTTTCTCCACTGAGATTTGAAGAATTTATCCCCCTGCTAAAAAAACACTGACTTGGTCAATTAATGATAAAGGAAGAAGTATCTGATTAACTGAGTGTATGAGTTCTTTGTCAATTAAAGTCAGATCAGTCAATGCCAAGAAGAGCTATTTTTGATTTTATTTGATGGCCCACAAGATTTTTTAAAGGTTAGTTTCAGGGAAATCATGAACAACATCACTCAAAGAAAAGCTATCCACATAGCTCTTCACCCCAAAAACCTTAAACCTGCTTCACATCTACCTTCATTGTTGGGACCAGCTACCCAGATGCATCAACAAATGGTGTCATCAAATAGCTCAAGGTCAAAGCCTCACTCACCACTGTCAGTTAGTTTTGCCATTCTCCCTATTTAAAGATGTGCCATGAGACCTAGTCTGGTTCCTTTGTCATGAAAGGAAATGAGGGCAAAAATGTAGACAGACAGTTGTAGTAGAGGCATACATAGGAGGTATTTAATAAGTTTTTCTTAAGACCACTACTAAAAAGATAAGCATCAAAAGCATCATTTTTGAAAGTTTTTATTCTATTTCCAAAATATATTGTCAATATTTTCACCCATCTCCTTCTTCTCATCCACACAGCCTCCATCTAGTTCAGGACCTTGTCACCTCTTCCCTAAATCATTGAAATATCCTGTGCCATTGGTCTCCCTGCTTCAAATGCCTCTCCCCTCTCTAAGCCATCATCCACCCAATTAAAAATGTTATATTCCTGAAGCACATTTACATTCACCATTACCATTCTTCTGCTCAAGAAACTTCTGGTCCCTGATAGCTCCTAAGATTTATAAAACTTCTTTGTCTGACATTTAAATCTCTTCACAAGTTGGATCTACCATATCTATCCAGACTGAATTCTAGTGGTCTGCCTAGGGTACCCTATGCATGACATCCTTTCTCTCATTGCTGTGGTTTTTACTCAAGCAATTTCCCTTGTTTGTAGTGTTCTCCCTTCCCACCTTCACTTCCTGTGATTTTTAGCTCCTTGAAAACTTAGCCCTGGTGTCCTCTCTTACAATAGACCTTTCCTGGTTCCCCCAGATGGCAGTGTGCTCCTCACCCAAAAAAGTGCTTTTTATTAACTTCATATAAATTTTACATTTACTTAGTTGCATATGTTGTCCCCTCCTTCAGTAGATTATACAATTCTTAAGAAAAAGGAGTTTCTTTTTGTTCTCTTTCTTCCTTTATTTTTTCTTTTCTTTTCCTCCTATTTTCCTTACTTCATTTCTTGCTTCTTTTCTTGCTTCTTTCTTTCTCTCTTCTTCCTTCCTTTCTTTTTCTTTTCTTCTCTTTTTTCTTTGGAGTAGTTAGCACATGTATCATATCTAATCTCCATTTTTTTCCTTAGCAAGAAAATGCTTTTGACAGAGGAAACATTGCTATGTGAATGTCACTATACCTATCTTTCTTGCTTGCTTGCTTCCTTCCTTCCTTCCTATCCCTAGTGCCTAGCACATAACATCAACAAACATTTATTAAACATACACCATTGGGGCAGTTAGGTGACTCAGCAGATTAAGAACCAGATCTAGAGACAGGAGGTCCTAGATTCAAAAATGGCCTCAGACACTTCCTGACTGGGTGACCCTGGGCAAGTCACTTAACCCCCATTGTCTTGTTCTTATCACTCTTCTGCCTTGAAACCAATGCTTAGTACTGACACTGAGACAGAAGATAGTTTTTAAAAATTACATACTATTTACTGGTGACTTTGCAAGGTGTGGATATCACAAATGCAAAAACAACTTTTTCCATGAAACAGGAACAAGGAGCTGTTAAATGAAATGCTTATTTAATTGAACTTAATTGTCAGGTCTTGTTATTATCATCATCATTATTTTCCCCAGCCCCACAGTTCCTGTCCAAGCAAGTTAGGAAGATGTTATTGATTTAATTGAACTGAATGAAAGCTAGTCCAGTAAAGACTTCATTTATAACCTTCCTATGAGATAAAATATGGGAGTAGTTAGCATAGCTCTCATATAGTATCTCCATTTTATATCCTTAGCAAGAACAAGCTTTTGGCAGAGGAAATATTTCTCAGTGAATGTCACAATATCTTCATTATCACTACATACTGTCTGCTTTGTACCGCCCTCCTGTGCACCTGGAGCTGTGGGGGCTCTGAGCTGTGCTGGGAGGCAGTTGGCTTAGTAGAGAACTAAATAAGAAATCAGGGACTCTAGTTCCTGCTGAGATCATTACCTAACAGAGACCTTGAGCAAGTAACTACATTTCTCTAGATCTCAGCTTCCCCATCTGTCAAAAGATGATGATGACACTGATGATAACAATAATGGTGCCGATGATGATGATAGGTTTTGTGTCCTTCCAAGGTTCTAGTGGGTGACAAACCCTAGACTTGAAACTCCTTTCCTTTGGAAACTGTAAAGCATTATAAAAATGTAGGGCATTTTTAAGTGCAAATACAAAAATGAATTGTGATTCCGCAGCTAATGGGAGAACTCCCACCCTCACTAGAGATCACAATCATCCATGACTTAGATCAATTTTAGGATGTTGCCTGAGGCACAGAGTAGTTAAGTGTGTCACCCAGAGTCACATAGCCAGTATGTGTCAGAGGCAAGATTTAGTAATAGTAATAATAATAATAATAGCATTTGTGTGTGTGTGTAGGGAGGGAGAGAGAGAGAGAGAGAGAGAGAGAGAGAGAGAGAGAGAGAGAGAGAGAAGAGAAGAGAAGAGAAGAGAAGA
>NC_058134.1:41318074-41334163 GCF_016433145.1 Gracilinanus agilis
GGTGATGGAATACTATTGTGCTAAAAGGAATAATAAACTGGAGAAGTTCCAGGCGAACTGGAGAGACCTCCGGGAACTGATGCAGAGCGAAAGGAGCAGAGCCAAAAGAACATTGTAAACAGAGACTGATATACTGTGGTAAAAGAGAATGTAATGGACTTCTGTACCAGCAACAATGCAATGACCCAGGACAGCTCTGAGGGATTTATGGTAAAGAAAACTACCCACATTCAGAGGAAGGACTGCAGGAGAGGAAACACATAAGAAAAGCAACTGTTTGAACGTATGGGTCGGGGTGGACATGATTGGGGATGTGGACTCGAAATTACCACACCAATGCAACTACCAACAATTTGGAAATTGGTCTTGATCAAGGACACATGACAAAACCAGTGGAAATGTGCGTCGGCCATGGGTGGGGGGAGTGCAGGGGGTGAAGGGGAAAGTAGGAGCATGAATCAGGAAACCATGTTAAAAATGATTATTAATAAATGTTTTAAAAAACTGTCATTTTAACTTCTTAGGCAACAATTTATAGAATATTAAATATAAAAAAGTAGGGCAGAGACATCTTCAGACTATTTCCATCAGTTTCATTTTTTAAAAAAGATTAAATAAATGAGATAATATTAACAACAATAGTATCTACCCCCAGACTGGAAGTATCTAAATTGAATCAAAAATGAATATTTATATTGTTTTCATCACCATCACCTTCATCATCCTCAGTCCTAAGAATTCAGTGAATAAAGAATAATGAACACTGGATCACTATCACACAAAGAACTCTCATACATTATTGCTGCTGACATAAGACAGAGATGTAAGCATTTAAGAATTACATTTTTTAATCAATCTTGCCATAACATCCTACCATCCTGTCTTCTCTTAAAGTTCTTCTGAAGGTACTTTAAGTGAATCTGTAGAAAATTAGCTATCATCCTAGAATTTGTATTCCATTGCCAAAAAAGGAGTTATCTTATTCACTTAGATGAGTCTTTTAGAAGATTTAATGTAAAAGAATAGTAGCACAATAAAGGCTTGTCCCAGGACTGTTTCTCTTTAGATATAACTTCTAGCTAAGATGTGCTACTGAATACCTGCCTGGTCTTGGGCAAATATCCTCATTTGCCAAGTAAGATATTGGACAAGAAGACTTCTATGATTCTTTTCCATTCAAAAAATTATGATTACAAATATTTATTACTAATGCGGATGCTGACCTTAGCATATATCCCAACTGGGGGACATTGATTTTCTCAGGACTAACTTATCCATCTTCAATATCATAAGAGGTGATCCACACACTCACATATTAATATGGTAAATAACTTCTAAATAAAGAACTAATGTGTAATATAGAACTGACATTACTGTTCTCTGCCTTTTATCAGTGAGACTAAACAAATCATGCCATCTCTCTAAGTCTTAATTTCCTCATATGTAAAAAGGGAAGGACTTAAAGACCTCTAAAGTCCCATACAATTCTCAATCAAGGATACTAAAATTCTATAAATGATTTACCCGAGTTCATGGCTAGCAGTTAGGATTTGAACCCAATGCCTTTAACTCTAAGTACAATGTTCTTTCTATTGAATCTGTTTTATAATGAACTGTAAATAATTTAGTTCATCTTCTTTGCTCTAAATTCTGGTTGTTGTTCAGTCATTTCAGTTGTGTCTGACTCTTCGTGACCCTATTTGGGGATTTCTTGACAAAGATGCAAGAGCAGTTTGCCATTTCCCTCTCCAGCTTATTTTACAGATGAAGAAACTAAGGCAAACAGGATGAAGTGACTTGCCCAGGGTTATATAGCTAGTGTTTGGGGGCAGATCTGAATTCAAGAAGATGAGCCTTGCACTCTATCTGCCATACCACCTTGCTGCCCTCTCATGTCTAGCATAGTACATTTTACACAATGGGAGTTTAGTACATGTTCATTAAGCCGAGTTAAAATAATGGGGGAGATAGAGATCAGCAAATTATCCACTATCTGTTGAGAGCCATTGGATGTTGAGAGCCATTGGAGAAATAGGGTCAAATTTAGGGCCTGTTATCCGGATTCCCTACGTGACCAATCCAGGCTGAGGCAGTCTTTGTGTTTGGTCCTGGTCACCTGAGCCCTGAAAAAGCTCTGGTACCAGCAGGTAGGTTAATCCAAAAACAACTTGACCCCTCCAAGAGGCTATTAGGAGTCATTTAGAGAAACAGAGTCTGTAATAGATATTTTATCTGGATCCCATTACAAAATAATTGGCAAGTAAAACTGTGTGTATGGTTTTTTCTACACTGCATGTCAGATGCAGATAGAATGGGCCATCTAAGGTAGAAATCTGAGGCTCCTCTTTTGACTCATTTTTAGATCCCCACCTTTTCTCAATATTCTTATTGGAAAGCTTTGAGTCCTTAAGCAGACCAGCAGCTACTGAGTTAACAGTTCTTCTCCTTGACAATTTCTCTCCTTGATAATTAAGAAGCCTGAACCCTAAAAAATATATTACTTAGATAAGGACTGGAGCCAGACGATTTAGTCCAGACTATCTGACAAGGTGCAGATCTGTAAATCAAGGCAGAACGCAATTAGTAAACATCTCCATGAAATTTATTTCTGCTCCCAGAATTAACCCCTACTAATTGGTGGTTGGAATTTGGCCCTTGTCCTTGTACCCATATCTCTACTTTTTAGACTTTAATGGATTGTGTATGATCTGTAACCCCTTCACAGCTGTGACTCTCTCTTTGTGTTCTTTGTTTGAAACCAGTATAAAATAAAGTCCAAATCCCATACCGTTTGGATCAGCATGGACTAACCACTAGTTCGGCTGTTCTCAGTTTCTTTTTCCTGTCTTAAAAATCCGACGCCGTAAAATGCCACTCAGAACCCTTACCATATAGAGCTGGCCCTCTATAACTATCCAAATGTGTTGATATATTAGAGGAAAAACCTTTTTTATGTATCTTCATGGACTCAAATGATCATAGGTCTAGAGCTAGAAGGGATCTCAGGAGCCATCTAACCCTCATTTTTCAGAGGAAGGGAAAGAGACCCACAGAAATTAAGTCATCTATCAATGGTCACACAAAAAGCCTCAGAGGCAGGATTTGAACTCAGGGCCTCTGAAGACTTAATGTTCTTTCCATTATAGCAAGCTGCCTCCTTCATTGAAAAACCAAACCTTCCATTTTATTCCAATAGTCCTCTGGGTTAAAAATGAACCAAAAAAAAGTAAACAACCCCACGTTAAACAGTGATGCCTATTTCTTCAGTATTTGGCTTGCCACACATGCTACATTTACTAATTAATACCTAGTAGCTGCCTGTTTGTGTCTGCATAAGATTTCCTGGTGCCCAGCAGAGGCAACCTAAAGAATGTCCCATTAACTCCTCTGCACTTCCTTCAGACAGGCCATTTTCTTATTAGTTTTTGTTACTGCCTTATTCCCAGCTGTGGCAAGGATGCTGAAAGGCTTGAGGCATAGAGTGTGGGGAACTCCCATAGTGGTTTCTAAGAACTCGTTGTTCTGTTCCTTGACTGCTGATTACATGGTGTTGGCCCTTACTCGTGTGAGGGAAGCTTATGGATGCCCATGGAGGTGGAGGGTGGGGAAATGGTCATTGCATCCTCCTCTAAACTCCCAGATGTTTCATCATTCCAATTCTCTGGCAGAACTTACCTGTGCTGCTCTCTTCAATTATTTCACATGCCTACTATTTTCATCTGCACCCCTTCCTCCCCCAGGCTAATAATGAATGAGCATCATGAATGAAGCCCAATAGTGCTTGTAAATTCCCATTCTCTCCTTACTCAGCTGCTGGTACACTCAGAAAAACATTGTTTTCAGGTACCCCAAACTCCTCTCCTGAACAGAAATCTCTAATGTCCCTAACCCAGAGTATTCTGGAAAAAGGAAAAGAGGAAGGAGTGATGATATGCCTCTGTCTGTTGTCTGTTTCTTCCACTCTCTCCCAAGCCCCATCCTGTCATGTATATCATCTGTCTTCTCCTTCTATTCACTTAAATACATCAGGGCCACAATCTGACATCACATTTTCTTTCTACACCCCTGTGCCTTGGGTAGAGAAAGACTATAAACCTCAGAAATATTTATCAGGATTGTAATAGACTATCACTGTGCCTTATTTAAAGACAGATTGTATATTTAGATTTGGAAAGGACCCAAGAGGTCATCTTGTCCACTATTACCTCTCCATTTTATAGGAAACTAAGGCACAGACAGGTTAAATGATTTGTCATTGGATCATGAAAGTAGAGTTGAAAGGAATCTTAGAGACCATGTGTCTAACCCTCTCATTTTACTAATGAGGAAACTGAGGCAGAGCCATCAACTTATTTGTTCAGGGTCATATAGTGACTAAGTGTATTAATTCTGAGTGACAATAGAGGCTCTGTGCAGAGCCTGAATTAAACCTCTATCCAGTATCCTCTGACTCCAAATCAGATGCTCCTTCCACTTCAAGTTTAGACTGTAAATTCCTTGAGAGCAAAAACCAACTCTATTAAACAGATTACAACATGCTGCTGGACAATACCACTCCTGGGTTTGTACCCCAAAGAGATAATAATGAAAAATGTTTGTACAAAAATATTCATTGCTGCACTCTTTATGGTGGCAAAAAAATTGGAAAATGAGGGGGTGTACCTCTATTGGGAAATGGCTGAAAAATGGTGTGTGATTGTGATAGAATATTATCGTGCTGTAAGAAATGATGAACTGGAGGATTTCTATATGAACTGGAAGAACCTCAATGAACTTAAGCAGTGAAATGAGCAGAACCAAGAGAACATTGTACACAGAAAGTGAAACATTGTGGAACTATCCAATGTGATGGACTTTACTACTAGTAGCAATACAATGATCCAGGACATTCCCAAGGGACTTATGAGAAAGAATGCTATCCACATCAAGAGAAAGAACTGTGGGAGCAGAAACACAGAAGAAAAACAAATGACTTATCATTTGTTTATATGGGTATATGATTGGGGTTTTGGTTTTTAAAGATTGCTTGATTGCAAAAATGAATAATATGGAAATATTGCAAGAACTTAGGACCCTTCATCATGCAAGCTACCTCCTCTGGAGGCTTTCCAGTTTGTCAGCATCCTTCCTAAAATTAGTGCCTGGACCTGAATATGAACCACACATGGTCTGATCAGGATGGAATAGAGTTGGGTTCATTTGCAGTCCAAGATCACATGTTCTCTATGGAGTATGAGTTCCTGGAAAACAGGGACTGATTTCTGCTTTTTTTAATTCCTAGAGCTTACCAAAATGTCTGCCACATAGTAGGTACTTCATAAATGATAGTTGATTGACTAACCACACTAGCCCGTGTCAAATCTAGAAACCCCCAAGTGTGGCTTTGGGATCTCCAACTTACAAACTAATCCTAAAATTTGGGGTTCATCAGATCTTACTGGGCTATAAGTTTGGGGGTTTCTGGATTCCATGTTATTAGCTCATATTGTTAGCTCATATTGAACTAATAATTAGCTCATATTGAACTAGAAATCCAACAGATCCTCCAAATCTCTTTTAAGGCAATTGCTGTCTAATAGCTCTTTCTCCATTTTGTACTTGTGAAGTACTTTCCCCCATATTGTTATTGGGGATTTGGAAAGGAGGTAATATGGGGATTAGGTAGGATGTAATAGGGAGATGCAGGATATAATATTAGGCTGAAGCTAGGGGTAATAACTGGTAGGATCAGGGAACAAGACAAAGCAAGAAATCCAAGGCTGTAGGTATTCAAGTGAATATACTAGGTAATAGGGAAGTTAAGGCAATATAGTGGATAAGGAAGGTTCAGTGATGAAGGATGGCAGCTTAGGTGGTAGGAGAAATAAGGGAATGTCTGAGTTCAGAGAGTATAACACTGAGGTAACACGAATTGCCAGGGAGAGGAAGAACTAATCTAAACAGGCAAACAGCAGCAGGGCATACAGACTAGGACTTAAGCTAAAGACAAAAACTAAAAGGAAATAGACTGATTGAAATTAACTACAGGCTTTAATTAATTTCACAGGAAGGGACTTGTTTTGAAGTTACACCTCCTTCAAGATGAATACTCTGGTTTCCCTCAAACCCAGAGTATGTTGATTCTATTCCTCTTCTTCCCTTTCTTACTAATTAACTAAGGAAGTAACTAAAAGGTCTGTTTTAAACACAAAAGGGGTTTATTGTCTTCTCAGGTTAGATTTTCTGGGTAAAAGGATTAAGGAAGCCCTAACAGCTGCTTAGAGAAACCTCAGGTGGGGGAAGGGAAGCAGGAATGGAGTCTGAGAAAGGTTCTGCCTTTACTCAGCTCTCAAGGTGATTTTGAAATCAAAAGGGATTAGGATGATGGATACAAAACCTCTCTAGATAAATTACTGCAAGGGTAGAGCTAAACTCTCACAGATTTGAACTAACTCTCTGATTCACTCTCCTGATTCACTCCTATCAGACATTTGGGTAAGGGAAATTAAGGTAGGAAATGAGATAGGATATGGAGATTCAAAGGTTTTATCTAAATTAACAAATCTCAAAAAACACTCCAAAACTAGGCTAGGTTTTCAATCTCAAGAAGGAGAAGAAGGAGCTCAGCTGGATCCTGGTTCCCTCCACGAGTTCCCAGGTCCAACTGAAACTCTTCCCAAGATTCTAAACTACTAACTGCCATAAGAACTCAGCCAAAGCCTGCAAAACTGCTATGTCCCCCTTCTCTGTACTACAATATACAATTTAAGATTTTGCATTTATCACTGTTGTTATTGAAATTCACTTAGTGTTCTAGCCAGTCAAGATAAAGAAGTCAACCTATGAAGTACCTTCCAGCTTGAGATTTCACAATTACAGCTAGGTTCCCATTAACTAAATAATGAGTTCCCTAGAGCATTTACATTATTTTAACTCATTCTCAGTATTTCCAATAGACTGAAATCAATTGCCATATTTTACATAATTATACCTTTGAATAGTGTCCATTTAAATGCTACCACTTCAAGGGGATTCATTATTTGCACTAATCAAGACCTAGTCTTATATTATTCAATTCATACCTCACACACACAAAAAATCATATGATTACTTACTATTCAAAATTCTGGGTACTCCTGGACTAGATCTCTGCAGTTCCTGCTAGTTTAAATCTATGATCTGTTACTTAGTCTAGGTCATCTCTGAACCATTATTTAATTCTCTCTATATATATACTATGATCATAGTATCATCCCTGAAAGGGATCTTATAGATCATTTATAGCTTCATCATTTTATCCTCTGTATAGAGAGGACAGGACATATACAGATTATTATTCCTGGTGTATATCTCTATTTAAGCACAGAATGGCCATGATATCAACATTAGTTCATTTGTATATTGAAGAGCAGGAAGAGAGAAGAGGAGAGAGGCAAAAGATTAAAAACTGGGCATGGGCACACCCAGTATAGTAGGCCCTAAGTCTATCATCTGGTTGGTGGCGTATGATCTACCTCAATCATTTAAAACATTGACTAAGATGATACATGATGTTTATAAATATGAACTTTTCTTTCTTTTTTTGAGAGGAAAAACATTATTCAAACTTTATTCCTGAGAACTAATAGATATATTATCCATCCAGAAGACAAAGACTCCAGTCTATAAACACCAGAGCAAACCTAAAAATAATTTTAAAAGTTCTGTGTTGAGTGATAGAAACATTAAAACATTAAATGAAATGTTTTCATTTCTGTAATCAGTCTATTCAACAATGACCATTTTAAAGCAAAGAGCACACCCTACTCAATAAACAATTAACTTTATACTAATACAGAAAGAACATACTACAAGGATATAGAGGCACCTAGCTCCTATAGATGGATGTGTCCTACTTCATCACTATTTTTAAAAATGTATTTATTGTTTCTTTACTTTTAGCATTCATTTTTTAAAATGTGATTCCAAATTCTCTCCCTCTAACCAGCCTCGTCCCCACTCAGTGAGAAGGCACACCATATGATATCAATTATACAGGTGCAATCATACAAAACATATTCCTAAAATATGAACTTTTCCTGTTAAAGGCAATGGGTTCCATGGTAAGACTCCCTTCTCTTACCATCTTAGTCCATGCTGGACCTGCTTCCCATCCCTTCTTAACAATTCCTAAGTTGCATTTCATGGCAAGTCATGGAGAGAATCCAAGTTACAATTCAAAACACTTACGAGCCCTCTTACTCCATCTATTGTTATTGCTGAGCTCTTGCCTTGCCCTAACTCATCTCAACTATAGCATTCATTCTCTCTCATTCAGGAGAAATGGTGAATTTATTAATTATCTTGTTGAGTGACTCAGACCATGGGCATTACTGAACCATTGCTTTTTTTTTTTTAAACCCTTAACTTTTCGGTGTATTGTCTCATAGGTGGAAGAGTGGTAAGGGTGGGCAATGGGGGTCAAGTGACTTGCCCAGGGTCACACAACTGGGAAGTGGCCGAGGCCGGGTTTGAACCTAGGACCTCCTGTCTCTAGGCCTGACTCTCACTCCACTGAGCTACCCAGCTGCCCTGAACCATTGCTTTTAATGATCTTGATCAGATCTAGACCTGACGTTCTTCAAAGAACATGATAGATAACTTAGGGTGAATCTTCTGCTGATTTTCATCTTATTTTATTTCATCTTACAATATCATATAATAATATCTAAACTAGAAGCTTGACAGGAAGTTGGAAACATTCAGAAGGGAAAAAAATTAAAATCTATTTACCCCCTAACTTTAGCATCAAGAGGTCTAACTTGGCAGTTGCTCAGCATCCCCTTAACTAATAAAATTTATCTGATCCCATCATGATTGCAGTAGGAAATCCAAGTAACACTTCCAGAACTGAGACTGACTAAATGTTCCTTCTTCCTTGTCAGACTTCCAAGAAGCCAGTCTTCATCCCACTTGTCCCGTTTCACCTTTTCCTCTAGTAGCAAGCTACTCTTCCTTCTTTTCTCCCTTCTTAGAAAACAACAAATTCTTATTGACTGATTGACTACTGATGGACTTTCCCTTTCCCTCCCTCCAATTTCTCCTCAAAATAGTGCTATAACCTATTTTTTTACTTACCATTTATTTTTAAATTTTTAAATATAACAATATAATATGTAACATAACAATGATGCAATATATAATTTATTATAAATATGTAATAAATTAATATTCTTATTCATGAGAAACAAATTCCCCCATTAGCTATGTCCAAAACTGTTTTATTCCTTTTTCCTCCTTCTTCCTGCTCCTCCCCAAAAAAGCAGATAATATATCAGTAGTACATATATTTTCATATAATAAATATTTTCTTGTTATCATGTTGTAAAACAAGATATATATTACTTACACTAGAGAAAATTTCGCTGAGGAAATAAAGAGAAGAATATATGTTTCAATCTGCATTTGGACTCCATCTGTTCTTCCTATGGCAATGGATATCCTTTTTCATCATGAGTCCCTTGGAGTCATCCTGATTCCTTGCCTTGTTGATAATAGTTAAGTCAATCACAGTTGATCATCATATATTATTGTTATTACTGTGTACAATGTTCTCCTGGTCCTGCTTACTTCACTTTCATAGAAGGTTTTTGTGATCATTTTGTCTGTCGTTTCTTATGGTACAATAGAATTCCCTTACAATCACATATCACAACTTGTTTAGTCATTCCTCAATTGATTAACATCCCTTCAGTTTCCAATTCTTTGTCCTAATAAAAAAAAAAAGAGCTGTTCTTAATACTTTAAAACAAAGAGTTTCTTTTCCTTTTTCCCTTAATCACCTAGAGAAATAAACCCAAAAGTGGTATTACTGGGTCCAGATATTTATATATTTATATACATATGATCTCCGCCAAGGACGGTCCCAAGCCCGGCTGAAAAAGGAGGAGGGTTGGGCGTGGGGCTAACAACCCCACCCCATAAAAAATCACATTTGCTATAGAAACTGCAACCTCACCAAACCAACAAAACCAACGATTGCCTAGTCTGGAGGATTGCTCTCCAACAGAGTCCATGACGCGTGCTGGTGAAAGCCTCTGGGAAGCCAGCTCGCCGATAAATCTTCTGACGACCAAGGCAAAAACCAGAATAGTGACATGGAACGTAAGAACCTTATACGAAAGCGGAAAAATCGCTCAGGTAGTAAATGAGATGAAAAGATACGACATCAGGGTCCTCGGTTTATGCGAGATCAGATGGAATGGAAGCGGCCAGACCAGTCTGATATCAGGCGAAACCATCATTTACTCTGGCCATGAAGACCTGGACCATTCCCACACCCAGGGAGTAGCGCTGCTCATGACACCTGAAGCAAAAAAGGCGCTGATAGGTTGGGAACCTATCTCGTCAAGGCTTATGTCAGCAAGGTTCAACTCAAAGAGGAAGAAGATCACCATCATCCAATGCTATGCACCCACCAATGCGTCAGAGGAAGAGGAAAAAGAAGAGTTTTACAGCTCCCTACAGGCACTACTTGATGGCACACCAAGAAGAGACCTGAAGATCGTTATGGGAGACTTGAATGCAAAGGTTTTGCATTTTTGCATCCTCTATCGGGAAAGAATTACAACCCTAGCAAGCCAGTGAAGGACAAGACTGGCAAGACAATAACAAGCGATGCAGGGCAGAGAGCCTGATGGGCAGAGCATTTCGAAGAAATCCTGAACCGACCGCCTCTACCAACTGTTCCGGACATACCACCAGCCACCGAACTGCTTCAGGTGAACACTGGCCCACCTACCAAAGTTGAGATCATCAAAGCCATCAAGACCATGAAAAACGGTAAGGCTGCAGGTCCTGACGGCATCCCCCCTGAGGCACTCAAGGCAGACCCAGAAATGTCAGCAGAGATGCTACAGCCCCTCCTGCAAAAGATCTGGGAACAGGAACAAGTCCCGACAGACTGGAAACTAGGCTACCTGGTGAAGCTACCCAAGAAAGGTGACCTATCCCAATGCAGCAACTGGCGAGGAATCATGCTTCTATCCGCTCCCAGCAAAATCCTGACCAGAGTCATCTTAGAAAGACTGAAGGAGGCCTTGGACAAGAAGCTGAGAATAGAACAAGCAGGGTTTCGTCAGCACAGATCATGCACCGACCATATCATCACCCTAAGAATCATCATCTAACAGTCCATCGAGTGGCAGTCCCCCCTCTACATGACTTTTGTGGATTTCGAGAAGGCATTTGACAGCTTAGACAGGAACATCATCTGGAGATTGATGCAGCACTACCGGATTCCCACAAAGCTCATCAACATCATCCAGCGGTTATATGAAGACTCTACCTGCCAGGTCATCCATAATGGGAAACTGACAGCTCCCTTCACAGTAAAGACCAGAGTGAAGCAAGGCTGCATGCTTTCGCCCCTTATCTTCTTGATGGTCATAGATTGGATGATGAGAAGAATTACCAAGGACAACAATACGGGCATTCAATGGACTCACACCAAGCAGCTCGAGGACCTTGACTTCGCAGATGACATCTGTCTCCTTTCTCACAAGCAGCAGGATGTGCAAGCCAAACTTGCACGTCTCTCTGAAGAAGCAGAGAAGACAGGTCTGAAGATCAACAAGAAGAAGACCAGGTGATCACAGTCAACAGCAGACAGGACCTGCCAATCCAACTACAGGGAGAAAACATCAAGGAGACGGACCACTCCACCTATTTGGGTAGCAGAGTCAGTAAGGACTGCGGGGCAGATGAGGACATCAGAAACCAAATCAACAAAGCCAGACAGGCATTTAACACCCTGCGTGCGGTCTGTCTGGACCTCCAGAGCACTGTCCCTCGTCACTAAGCTCCGAATCTTCAACACCAACGTAAAGGCCATCCTCCTATATGGATCAGAAAGCTGGAGAGTGACGAAAGTCAACACCAACAAACTCCAAGTCTTTGTTAACAGATGTCTACGCCACATCTTGAACATCAGATGGCCTGAAAAGATCTCCAATGCCAGACTCTGGGAAAGAACAATCCAGTATCCCATTAGTCAGGACATAAAGAAACGTAAGTGGAGATGGATAGGACATACGCTACGAAAACCGGAAGACAACGTAGCCAGACAAGCATTGAGCTGGAACCCTTCAGGGAGGAGGAAAGTCGGAAGACCAAAACAGACCTGGCAAAGATCTGCCGAAAATGAAACAAAAACAGTTGGAATGACATGGGCCCAGCTGGGGGAAGTTGCCCAGAACAGAGTCCGCTGGCGTGAGATGGTTGTGGCCCTATGCTCCTAAGGAGTCAACAGGAATAATAAATAAAAAAATAAATATATACATATGTGTATATGTATATATAGAAATATTTATATATATATTTATAATTCTTTTAGTACAATTCCAGATTGCTCCCTAAAATGGTTGGATCAGGTCACAAATCCACCAACAATGTATTGGTGTCTTTATTTTTTCACATCTTCTCAAACATTTGTCATTTTGCCCTTTATCATTTTAGCCAACCTGATAGGTGTGAGATGATATTTTAGAGTTGTTTTGGTTTGTATTTCTCTAATCAATAATGATTTGGAGTAATTTTTCATATAATTATATACAGCTTTGATTTCTTTATCCAAAAACATATTTTTGACAATTTATCAATTGGGGAATGGCTCATATCCTTATATATTTGATAAAGTTTTCTATGTATTTTAGATATGAAACCTATGAAACCTCTATCCAAGAAACTATTTATAAAGATTTTCCCTGACTGATTTCCTACATCCTAAGAGAATATGATTGCTCATTTTAAAGATGATGCTTGCAAAGCACTTTGCAAATTTTAAAGTACTTTGTAAAATTCAGTTGTTATTATTGTTAATTTTGAGGGACTACTTTGCATAAATAGGAGACCCCTTCCAGATCAAAGAGATGCATATATGAGGGAGAGAAACAGAGACAGAGAGATGGAGAGGCAAAAAAGGAGGGAAGGAGAGGAGAAAAAGATTAGAAGAAAGGGACAAAAATATACAAGGAGAGACAGAGATAGAAGAAACAGCAAAGAGATAGAAAAAGAAATGTAAGGAGAGGGCAGAGAAAAAGAGAAAGGGGAGACAGATCAAGGGAAGAAGGAAGGTAAGGAGAGAGGGAAGAAAGAGAGAAAAAAGAGAGAAGTACAGAATAAGGGGGAAATAAAAGTTAAGTCAGGTAGATTTAAAAGTTATCATCTAGATTGAACTTCTAAGTGTTGTCAGTAAGCAGCTTCTAGACTGGCTTCATTAAACAGAAAATCCATAGTAAACACAGGAACAAAGATCTAAGGTATCTACAGTTATTCATTAGCACTGAGGTCATCACCTCAGAGCATCCATACGGCAGGCATACACCACCAGCCTAGGCATCAGCTGCCAGTTATTACATGCCTAGACACAAATGCTGCTAATAATAATCATAGCCAACATTTGTAAGGTGCTTCAAGATTTACAAAGCACTTTCCTTTCCCTATGAAGTAGGTGGTGCAAATATTATTGTCCCTTTTTTACATATAGGGAAACTGAGACTCAGGGAAGTTAAACAATTCACCCAATGGTCTTATGCAGGTAGAAAGAATTATTAGAAACCTGACATCAAATCCAGGGGTTTTTCCCCCTCTGTATCAAGATGCCTTTCAAGGAGTCCTCCAAACCTCCTTTTTTTCCCCGATTTAAAACTGGTGTGCCATTTCCTCCCACAAAGCAAACTGTTGCTAACTTCGATTTGCTTGGCTATTGGTAGAAGCAGAACCCAATCAGCATGATTGATCTTCCTTTTGTCCCTTTTCCAGCTCCAGAGAAGCTTTAAGCTTCTGATTTTCTACTTATCATTGTCCAAATAATCAAGGCAGTCTACTTGATATGGCTATATTTAATTGCTTTGAATCAAGGAAGATCATGGGATCCATAACATGAAAATGAAAGTGCCAAAGTAGGTGAGATGAAATGATTTCAACAATTTAATGATTTCTTTAGACAATAAAACTGCCGATTCAAGTAAAAAATAAAATTTCAGATTTGAGAGAAGAATTTGAAAGTGCCTATTCAGGGAGGGAAAAGTGCTGATGAAAGCAGATTTTTTTTTCTTAATGGTCAGTCAGGGCCATTTAAACATGCTGAGTCAGGTGAATTAGCAAGTGCTGATTTAGGCACAAAATAGTGCCTACTCAAGGGATTGGAATGTGCTGAGCTAGGTGCAAATAGAAATCCCTAGTTGAGCACATTTTCAAGTGCTGAGTCAGGACAAATTAAAAGTACTGAACCCCGCCCTGCCCCCCCCCCCAATTTAAAAGTAACAATTTTCTAGACGAGGTCAAAGAAAGGCTGGCTATTGGACATCACCCCTAGACCAGACACTCCACCTCGATTTCAAGCCAGTATTTGACATTTTGGCTTCTCGCCATAACCAGGTAGAAGAGATAGAGGTAGCAGGTGATGCTATCTATGCTCATATTCACAAAGGACCAGTTGATTGCTCCATCCATTTCAACCCAAAAACAACAATAATAATAACTATCACTTATAAAAGCACTTTATCGCTTACAAAGTAACTGACAAATGTTATCTCATTTGCTCCTCACAGCAGGTCCAGTTAAGTAAGAGCTGTTATTGGTATCTTTTTATCAAAGAGGAAATGGAGGCAGAGAAATTAAGTGACTTGACCAAGGGCATACTGCTAGAAGAGCTACGGTTACGACTTGAACTCGTTTTTCCTGACTCCAAGTATTTTTTTTAAGTATTTACTTTTCCAAGACTGCAACTCTGTGCCACACCACCTAACTGCTTTTATAGTGTGTTGGAAAGCACACACGACCTGCAAATTTCTTAACTTCTCTGTGTCTCAATTTTCCCATCTATATAAAAAGGAGATAATGATAGCTGGAGCCCTTACCTCATTCCTCTCTTTGCCTCAGTTTATAGGGATATATATAATAATTCACTGAAATGGGATAAATAGGTGGCTCAGTGGTCTGAGAGCCAGATCTGTAGACTGGAGGTCTGTCCTGGGTTCAAATGTGACTTTAGACATTTCCTAGCTGTATGAGCCTGGGCAAGTCACTTAACCCCCCACTGTCTAGCCCTTCCCATCCTTCTGCCTTGGAATCAATGCTGAGGATCAGTTCTAAAACAGAAGGTAAGGATTTTAAAAAAAGAATAATTAATTGAAATAAGGATTGATTTATATTGAAATAATAAGTGAATAACAGAATAATAAGAGCCACAGCACCTTGCATCCATGGTTGTTGTAAGGTCCAAGTGATATTTGTAAAGAACTTTCAAGACCTTAAAGTGCTTGATAAATCCACTAATGTTATTTTGTCATTGGAGTTCAGACAGTTCATGTTTCAATGATCTCTCTCCAAGGTACCTTCTCTCATCCCAGGCTTCTATTACTTGATCAGAGTTAGACCCACAGTTTACAGTCAGTTCTGCCTACCATGATAGGGGAGGTTGGGGAAAGAATTTGTCTTTTCCACAGCCACTGTGACTGATTATTCAAATTCTTAATGAATAATATTCCTGGCTGGATTCACTGCTGCATAATAATGCAGTCACAGCTGGTAAACAAATCAAATTTCCTTCAGTAAACATCTTCATCCCAGAAGTGATGTTTCTGCTCCTGGTTGCTGGGCTTTGTAAGCCTTGCCCTATCCCTTCTGCTTTCTGCACAAAATCTAAGGCTATTACTGTGTGTCCCAAGAAGTTCTTTTTAACTGCGGTGAAGAGCATTGTGCACTCCTAGAAGGCATCATGCTAGATGGCATTCTTCCTAACCTGGGACACAACTATGTCCTAAAGCTGAAGGGAATCATAGAGACATGAGGAGGAGGAGGAGGAGGATGAAGAGGAGGATGAGGAGGAGGAGGAGGAGGAGGAAGAGGAGGAGGAGGAGGAGGATGGTAATAACTATACTAAGCATCTATCATGGACCAGACACTGTGGATACAAAGACAAAAAAGAATGAAAGAGAGGTTCCGGGTTAAGATGGCGGCAGAGTAAGAAGCAGCTCTTAACCTCTCCTGACCGAAACACACAAAACTCCTCAAGGGGACATAAAAACAAGTCCAGACGAACGGAGGAACCCCACAACAGGGCACAGC